>NC_092337.1:149202500-149512500 GCF_046630445.1 Rutidosis leptorrhynchoides
GATATGGACTTCGTCCGGATGGATTAGGACGGGTCCTTTCAACTACATCAACAACTGAAGCGTCTGCAATACCACTTTCAGTTAAACCTGCAGTGACGTTGAAACAACTACAAAATAAGGTCAGGTTTGTGGGACCTCGAACTTTGTGGTGGGCAACTCTTGAAAAACTTAATGTGGCTGATGTTTTCAAACAATGGTGTACTCCGGCCTTGAAAAAGTTATTTGACACAAGCCAAAATGTGTATAAACCACTCGTCCATGAGTTCTACAGCACTTACCGATTCAACCAACACACTGATGACGTGAAGTCAAAGTCAGCCATGTCCTTCACTTTAGGTGGTAAGAACTACAATCTGTCATTTTCTGATTTTGCTCTTTATATGAAACTATATACTGATGAGGAAGTGGCGGGTGATGACTTTAAGTATAGTTTAACTGGTTGGCCATCTGATGTGTTGGCTGGAGAATTTTGGAAATCCATTGGTACTGGGGAATACGGAAAAAACACTTCAGTCACACACATCCCTAGCCCTTCCTACAGGATCCTCAATCGAGCTGTAGCTGAAACTATTAATCAGCGAGGCACTTGCACTAACCTTGTCGCTCAGGATGACCTATTTTACATGTATTATATTGTTAAGAAAAAGTCTTGTAATGTGGCAAGGTGTCTTGTAAAGTTTCTGTATAAGGGCCTGGGGAAGTGTGTGAATAGTGTCATGTGTGGAGGAGCATATGTCACCCAGTTAGCAATTGGGTTAGGGGTTGTCACTCAAGAGGCTTTGAATGGCATGGAAGTTTTGGGAAATACTAAATTTTTTTATGAACAACAATTAAGAAAGCTAGAAATAGTAGAGAAGGACGATCCTTTGCGTTTTGTCGATCCTACTAAGAAAACAGCAATCAATTCAAAAAGTGAATCTACAACACCTGCCACACTAGCTTCACAGGTTAAATGGTCAAACGATGCACTCAGCTTTTTGATTAAGCAACTAGGATATTCATTTCCTTCACCCCCGCATACGGTTTCAGATGATGACAGAAGTGATGGTACTCCTCAAACAGCTAATAATCAAGATTGAAGAACTTTAATTGAACTTTGATATGAAAGAAACTTGTTTTATAAAACTGTTATGTTTGGGTTGCTTGAAACAATTTATGGTTGGCTAGTTTTTAATTGCATCTTTGTATTTATGGCTGGTGAAAACTAAGTAATTCTGTCAGGTTGAAACAATTTATGTCATGTTATGTTTGTAAGTTGTAAGTGCATCTTTGCAACTTGAAACAATGTAATCGTCCTTTTGGTTATGGTTTTTTATTGGTACCAAGCATGTTCCATTAATCTATTACAAGTTACTACTTTGTAATATTAACTTTGAACAAATTTATGTTGTTTGCTTTTGGTTGTTTGAACTTGAGATTTGAACTAGAGATTACAAAAATGTTCTATTAAGTCATTGGATCTTCTCATTATAGGACCCTTTTTAAAAAGGTCACAAGTTATCATAGGACCTTTAAAAAAGTGTGCTATTAGTTATACCTTAACGGTTTTATGTATAAAAAAATAAATAAAAACCTTTAAGGTTAACACAATGGGTCAAATGGTTATCATATTGGTATGTAAAGTGGATGTTGTGGGTTCGAGTCCCTGATCCACTTTGATTGTTTTATTTTATATAAAACACTTAATTGTTTATTACTAGTTCATGATGTTGGAGTTAATAGGACTAAAAGGTCCTATTTAATCCCATTATAACACCCTTTTTAAAAAGGTCACAAGTTATGATAGGACTTTTAAAAAGTCTCCTATTAGTTACACCTTTTAGGACCTTAAATAAATTCCGTCAATCAACGTATATGACACTATTACTATAAGGTCCTATTTAATCCCATTATAAGACCCTTTTTAAAAAGGTCACAAGTTATGATAGGACTTTTAAAAAGTGTCATATTAGTTATACCTTTTAGGACCATAAATAAATTCCGTCAATCAACATATAGGACACCATTACTAAAAGGTCCTATTTAATCCCATTATAGGACCCTTTTTAAAATGGTCACAAGTTATGATAGGACCTTTAAAAAGTGTCATGTTAGTTATACCTTTTAGGACCCTATATAAATTTCGTCAATCAATATATAGGACACTATTACTAAAAGATCCTACTTAATCCCCTTATAGGACCCTTTTTAAAAAGGTCACAAGTTATGATAGGACATTTAAAAAGTGTCCTATCAGTTATACCTTTTAGGACCCTAAATAAATTCCGTCAATCAACATATAGGACACCATTAATAAAAGGTCCTATTTAATCCCATTCTAGGACCCTTTTTAAAAAGGTCACAAGTTATAATAAGACTTTTAAAAAAGTGTCCTCTTAGTTATACCTTTTAGGACCCTAAATAAATTCCGTCAATCAACATATAGGACACCATTAATAAAGGTCCTATTTAATCCCATTATAGGACCCTTTTTAAAAAGATCACAAGTTATGATAAGACCTTTGTAAAAGTGTCCTATTAGTTATACCTTTTAGGACCTAAATAAATTCCGTCAATCAACATATACGACACAATTAATAAAAGGTCCTAAATAGTAGTCTGTTAGGACCCTTTGCATGACCCTGTTAGGACCCTGAAATAATGGTCCTAATATGTAGTTTTTTAGGACCTTTGCATTTTTGACCAAATAAATATTGGTCCTATAAGCCCATTTTTCTTGTAGTGTATGTTTGAGGATGAAGAAGAACAGATTGACGCGTTTGTGAAGGGGCTGCCGGTGAGAATTTAGGAGAATGTAAGTGCATCCGCACCTACCTCAATGCAGAACGCAAGTAGAATGGCTCACAAAATCATGGGACAGATTGACAGAAGATTGAAAGGGCAGGCGGCCGAGGAGGTAAAGATAAAAGAAGGCAAGAGGAAGTGGGAAGAAAACAGTGACAAGGGTCACCAATACAATCACAACAACAATCGCAACAACAATCATAACAACAATCGCAGCATTTATCGCAACAACAATCCCAACAACAATCGTAACCCCAACAACAACTACAACAACTGTCCCAATAACAATAACAACCGCAACAACAACAATCCCAAAAATAACAACAATGACAACAAGAGGAAGAAAATTCCATGCCAAAGGTGTGAAGGATACTATCCGAATGGGTTCTGTACGACATCATGTACCAAGTGTAATAGAAATGGTCATGGTGCGATGAAGTGTGAAGTCTATGGACCAATGGATAACATAAATAAAGGAACAAATAATGTCGGAACAAATAATGCTGGCATTATTTGTTTCAGATGCGGGAAGTCGGGCCATTTCAGCAGAGCATGCCTAAACCAAGGGAATAATAATAACGGGCAAGGCCGGGGAAGAGTCTTCAACATCAACGCAATAGAAGCGCAGGAAGACCCGAAGCTTGTTACGGGTACGTTTCTTATTGATGATAAACCTGTTTATGTTTTATTTGATTCGGGTGCGGATAGAGGCTATATGAGTAGATATTTTTGTACTAAATTAAGTTGTCCATTAACGCCTTTGGATAATAAGTGTTTACTCGAATTAGCAAACGGTAAACTAGTTAAAGCCGATAAAATATGCCGTAACTGAAAAATTAAACTAGTTGGCGAAATGTTTAAAATTAATTTGATACTAGTAGAATTGGAGAGTTTTGACGTAATAATTGGCATGGACTGGATGATCAAAGAAAGAGCAGAGGTCGTTTGTTACAAGAATGCAATTCGCATTCTTCGCGAAAAGGGAAGACCCTTAATGGTGTACGGAGAAAAGGGTAATGCGAAGTTAAATCTTATTTGCAGCTTGAAGGCGCAAAAGCTAATAAAAAAATGTTGATATGCCATTATAGTACACATTGAGAAAGTCAAACCCGAATAAAATAACATCAACGATGTTCCCGTTGCAAAAGAATTTATCGATGTATTTTCGAAAGAATTACTGGGACTACCTCCACATCGATCCATCGAATTTCAAATAGATCTTGTACCTGGAGCTGCACTAATAGCACATGCCCTATACAGACTTTCACCCAACAATATGAAGGAATTACAAAGTCAACTACAAGAACTATTAGAGCGTGGTTTCATTTGACTAAGCACATCACCGTGGGGAGCTGCTGTTTTGTTTGTTAAGAAGAAGGATGGTACGTTCAAATTGTTTATCAATTATTGAGAGTTGAACAAGCTTACCATCAAGAACCGTTATCCACTACCAAGCATCGATGATTTATTTGATCAACTGCAAGGTTCGTCTGTTTATTCAAAGATCGATTTACGTTCCGGTTATCATCAAATACGGGTTAAGGAAGATAATATCCCAAAGATTGCTTTTAGAACGCGATACGGTCATTATGAGTTTATGGTTATGCCATTTAGATTGACTAACGCACCAGCTGTGTTCATGGACCTCATGAACCAAGTGTGTGGGCCTTATCTGGACAAGTTTGTCATTTTTTTCATTGATGACATACTTATTTACTCAAAGAATGACCAAGAGCACGAAGAACATTTGAGAATGGTGTTAGAATTGTTGAGGAAGGAAGAACCGTACGCTAAGTTTTCTAAGTGTGCATTTTGGTTGAAAGAAGTGCAATTCCTCGGTCATGTAGTGAGCAAAGAAGGCATTCAGGTTGATCCGGAAAAGATTGAATTTATAAAAAGGTAGGAAACCCCGAAAACTCCAACGCACATACGTCAATTCTTAGGATTGGTTGGTTACTACAGGAGGTTCATCCAAGATTTTTCCAGAGTAGCGAAACCCCTGAATGCATTAACGCATAAAGGGAAGAAGTTCGGCTAGAAGGATGAGCAAGAAATTGCATTTCAATTATTGAAGAAAAAGTAAACTACAACACCTATATTGTCATTACCCGAAGGGAATGATGATTTCTGATTTATTGTGATGCTTCAATGCAAGGTCTCGGTTGTGTGTTAATGCAACGTACGAAGGTGATTGCTTATGCGTTTAGACAATTGAAGATTCACGAGCAAAATTACATGACTCACGATTTGGAATTGGGCGCTGTTGTTTTTGCATTAAAGATATGTAGGCACTACTTATATGGGGTTAAATGTATCATATATACCGACCACAAAAGTCTCCAACTTATATTTGATCAAAAGCAACTAAACATGAGGCAGCGACGATGGGTGGAATTGTTAAATGACTATGGTGTCGAAATTCGTTACCACCCGGGGAAAGCAAATGTAGTGGCCGACCCCTTGAGTAGAAAGGAAAGAGAACCTATTCGAGTAAAATATATGAATATAATTATTCATACTAACCTTACTACTCAGATAAAAGAGGCACAACGGATAGTTTTAAAAGGATGAAGTTTTGAGAATGAAATACCCAAAGGATTGGATAAACAGCTTAATATTCGAGAAGACGGAACCCGGTATATGGCTGAAAGAATTTGGGTACCAAAGTTTGGGGATTCAAGGAAAGTGGTACTTGATGAAGCACATAAAACAAGATACTCAATACATCTCAGAGCGGGGAAAATGTACCAAGACCTCAAGAAACACTTCTGGTGGCCAGATATGAAAGTTGATATTGCTACATATGTAGGGAGATGTTTGACTTATTCTAAAGTCAAAGCTGAACATCAAAAACCATCAAACCTACTTCAACAACCTGAAATCCTGGAATGGAAATGGGAAAATATTACCATGGATTTCATTACTAAGTTACCGAGAACTGCAGGTGGTTATAATACGATTTGGGTAATAGTCGATTGTCTTACCAAATCAGCTCACTTTTGGCCATTGAAGGAAATAGAGAAAATGGATAGATTAGCACGCTTATATTTAAAAGAAGTTGTTTCCATACATGGTGTATCTATCTCCATCATATCTGATCGTGACTCCCGATTCATATCACGGTTATGGCGGTCATTACAAGAAGCATTAGGAACTCGATTAGATATGAGCACCGTTTATCACCCACAGACAGATGTTCAGAGTGAAAGAACAATACAAACATTAAAAGACATGTTACGGGCATGCGTGATTGACTTTGGAAATGGTTGGGATCAACACTTACCTTTGGCATAATTCTCATACAACAACAGCTATGATACGAGCATCAACGTGACACCATTTGAAGTACTTTATGGTAGTAAGTGTAGATATCCTATTTGTTGGAGTGAAGTTAGAGATAGACAGCTTACTGGACCGGAAATTATTTATGAAACCACCGAAAAGATTATCCAAATACAGTAGCGATTGAAAACGGCTAGGAGTCACCAAAAGAGTTATGCCGACGTAAGAAGAAAAGAACTTGAATTTCAAGAAGGCGACAAAGTGATGTTGAAGGTATCACCTAGGAAAGGCGGCGTACGATTCGGGAAGTGAGGAAAGCTAAGCCCTGGGTACATAGGACCCTTTGAAATCACCTAAAGAATTGGAAAAGTTGCTTATCGATTAAAGCTACCGCAAGAACTTAGTGGTGTTCATGACACATTTCACGTGTAAAATTTAAAGAAATGTTTAGCTGAAGAGGATGTCGTAATTCCTTTTGACGAAATACGGATCAATGATAAACTCCATTTCATATAAGAACCTGTTGAAATCATGGACCGCGAGGTCAAACGATTAAAACATAACAACATACCGATTTTACGTGTTCATTGGAATGCTAGACGAGGGCCCGAGTTCACCTGGGAGCGTGAAGATCAAATGATGCAAAAATACCCGCACTTATTTGCAGATGATGCGTCAACACCTACAATTGCTTAAAATTTCTGGAGGAAATTTATTTAACGGGTAGGTACTGTAACGACCCGGATTTTTCATATATATATATATATATATATATATATATATATATATATATATATATATATATATATATATATATATATATATATATATATATATATATATATATATATATATGAGATTTATATTTACATAAATAAATGTTTCCAACATGTTAAGCAATTAAACATGTTAAGACTTAAATGTTTGAAACGTAGTTACATAAACGTTTGACCACCCAGTTCGTCCGACGATTCATGAACGTCATAACTTATAAAAATGATATAATGTTATATATATGGGCAAATATTATATATATATATATATATATATATATATATATATATATATATATATATATATATATATATATATATATATATATACTTGATAAAATGGTAATTAAGTATCTCATTAAGTATATTAACAATGAATTATATACATAAAATGAGACTACTAACCTAAGGGTTTCGAAACGATATATATATGTAACGTTTAACGACGTAATAACCCCTAAATTAAAATGAATACATATGTATCGTATTATGATGTATTAATACATTTTTGAAAGACTTAGATACAAATTTCAACATACTACTACTCAACAAAGATAGCTATACTCGTATTCGCATTCAATTTTCTCAAGAATTCTACTCGTATTCATATGGTATTTTTACCCATATAATACACAGCTTCTAAATGTATTTATTATTGGTATATACCAATAATAAACTTCAATGATTAGCCATCAAACATATATAAACATGTGGGAACCATTCTTTATAATCTAGTATCAATTATTTAGCATGATTACAAAAACTTATTAATCATCCATTTTATCATGAATTATTACATAACATTACCAAAACTTATCAATCATCTTTTAGCCATAAAAGACCATGACTACTACCATCATTCTTACTCATTTTCATTCAATTTTACTTACAATTCACTCTCATAATTGATAATGCTAAAAACGAACATATATTTCATAGCATTATTCCTCAAGAAAGACAAGCTTTTAGTTGCAATTGTTCTATTTACAAGTGATATTCGTTTAAGTAATAAAAGGTGAAGACAAAAGACAGATTCGACGAATTGAAGACGCAAACGACCAAAAAGCTCAAAAGTACAAAAGACAATCAAAGAGGTTCCAATTATTGATAAGAAACATCTCGAAATTACAAGAGTACAAGATTCAAAATGCATAGTACAAGATATTAAATTGTTCGCAAGGACGTTCGAAAATCCGGAACCGGGACCAGAGTCAACTCTCAACGCTCGACGCAACGGACTAAAAATTACAAGTCAACTATGCACATAAATATAATATAATATTTAAATAATTCTTATAATTATTTATATATTATATAAATAAAAAAATCCGTCGGCAAGAAAGACTCCAAAGTTGGTGAGCTGTAATTTCAAACTCCGCGACTCGCGGAGTTTGAAAGCAAAAGTTGCCGCGAGTCGCGGAGACCCAAATTCTGAAACTCCCTATAAAAGCAAACGAATTCTGATCGCAAAAACATATATCATATATCCATCCTCTCTATATCTATACGTAAATATTTATATTTATATTTTAATTTTAATTTTAATTTTAATTTTAATCCTAATAATAAGGGTATGTTAGCAAATATTGTAAAGGTGTAAGTCGAAATTCTGTCCGTGTAACGCTACGCTATTTTTAATCATTGTAAGTTATGTTCAACCTTTTTAATTTAATGTCTCGTAGCTAAGTTATTATTATGCTTATTTAATCCGAAGTAATCATGATGTTGGGCTAATTACTAAAATTGGGTAATTGGGCCTTGTACCATAATTGGGGTTTGGATAAAAGAACGACACTTGTGGAAATTAGACTATGGGCTATTAATGGGTTTTATATTAACTAAACAATACCTTGTTAATTTAATATACAAACTTATAATTCGACGTATTTATATATAACCACATACGCTTGACTGGGTACGGTGGGCGGGATATCTATAAATACCAATAATTATTCATTTTACCGGATACGGAACTGGATTAATAGTTAATAAACTTGTTGAAACAGGGGTGAATTACAATCAAGGGTAATTGGTGTAATTGTTAACAAAGTAGTAAAACCTTGGTTTACACGCAGTCGATAACCTGGTGTATTCATTAAACAAAGTATTAAAACCTTGTTACAATTCGAATCCCCAATTAGTTGGAATATTTAACTTCGGGTATAAGGATAATTTGATGAGGACACTCGCACTTTATATTTATGACTGATGGACTGTTATGGACAAAAACCAGACGGACATATTAAATAATCCAGGACAAAGGACAATTAACCCATGGGCATAAAACTAAAATCAACACGTTAAACATCATGATTACGGAAGTTTAAATAAGCATAATTCTTTTATTTCATATTTAATTTCCTTTATTTTATATTTAATTGCACTTCTAATTATCGCATTTTTATTGTTATTGTATTTAATTGCACTTTTAATTATCGTACTTTTTAATTATCGCAAGTTTATTTTATCGCACTTTTATTATTCGCAATTTCATTATCGTTATTTACTTTACACTTTAAATTAAGTCTTGTATTTATTTATTATTTTACATTTGGTTTTAACTGCGACTAAAGTTTTTAAATCGATAAACCGGTCATTAAACGGTAAAAACCCCCCTTTATAATAATAATATTACTTATATATATATATTTTCATTTTTATAAAAGTAAACTAATATAGCGTTAAGCTTTGTTTAAAGATTTTCCCTGTGAAACGAACCGGACTTACTAAAAACTACACTACTGTACGATTAGGTACACTGCCTATAAGTGTTGTAGCAATGTTTAAGTATATTCATTCTCTAAATAAATAAATATCTTGTGTAAAATTGTATCGTATTTAATAGTATTTCCTGCTAAAAATTAAAAGCTATTTTATATACACCTCGCATAACCCCAAGTATTTTTGGCGCCTCTGCCGGGGAACAATCTAGCTTAAAAACCGGAAGCGCAACGCTAATTAATTAAAAAAAAGATTTTTAATTTACTTTTATTAAAATTTGTTTTTATAAAAATACGTTTTAAATATTCGAAAATATAAAAAGAAAAACAAAAATATAAGTATTTTTAAGATTTTATTAAATATTTAAGTTTTATAAAGTTTCTTTATTTTTATTTTAGTTTTTAAATATAAGTTTTTATTATATAAATATTTTAGATTTTAAAACAGAAAACAGAAAACAGAAAATATAAAATAAAATAAAAAAAACGTCGAATTAAAAACTGTACCTGAGTTGAATTCTGGAACCCCGCGAGTCGCGGAGTTTACAGCTTCTAATACCGCAACTCGCGGAGACACTCTGACACCGACAGAAACCCTAATCTGCATTTAATTACGGAGTAATTATTAATTATTATTATTATTAACCCTAATTAATTATTATTATTATAATTAGTTTTACTTTTTATTTAATTTATATTTTAGTTAAATTAGTTTAATTAAATTGTAAAATTAATAGTTTTAATAAATAAATAATATAAAAATAATATTTTTATAAAAATTGTACTTTTTACAACTTTTTGTATATTTTTATATTTTGTCCCCTTTTAATTGTTTTAGCGTAATATTTGTATTTTTAGCTCATATTTAGTTTTAAACATAGTTTTTGCCATAGTTATTTTTACTTCTAGATTTTTAGGCTTTGCCGTAGAATTCCTTAAGTGCTTTTTCTTTAGACTAAGATTTAGGTACTTTAGAATTTTGCGACGCCTTTTTAAGTTTTAGTTTTTTTTTTAATTTATTGCCATTTGGGATATAGTTTTACTTGTAAGCTTTAATATTTTTAGACGCCTTTTACCTATGTATCAATTATCATTCCAATTAGTAATCTCAATTTGCGATTATAATATTAAGTTAGTTGTAGTAATAAGGTTAGGTTAGTCAAGTGTTTTTAAGTTTTATAAGTTTCTTTTATTATTCCGTCACCTTTTATTTTTCAACCATTTTTCTTTTTCGACCTTTTTGGACGAACTCTTTTTCTTTCTTATTTCTCGCTATTCTAGTTTTTAGGACATAGATTTTTATTCTACTTCTTATCTAAATTTCTTAAAATTACGAAAATTTATTTTAAGTGGTTAAATTGATAGACATCAAAATTTTCTGGTTCGTAGTAATAGTTGGATTTGTATGTGGACCGGGTTATTGGAGCCAAACAGTCCTCAATTATATTGAGACCAAACGAATCCTGCCCCTCTGCTGCATCTTTTGGCTATTCGAAACGTGAGCAAAATCAGAAAAGTCTATTGATTGGATAACTTATTATAATTTTTCTTTCCTTTTAAAAACTAATAGGATATTCAGTGAATGCACCGAGCAAGACGTTCACCACCTTTTGTATGTTCACCACCTGTAACTAGATCAAGACATTTAGCAAATATTACCGCCGTTGATTTTTCTTTAGAATCGTCATCCAGTCGACCAAGTACTCCAGTTCAAATTTCCGATAATCCATTTTTTGAACCCGACCTCACAATTGAGAATCCGGAGAATATTCAGGAATGATTCGTAGATCCTGAACCATTAAATTTTCCTCCGGAACCACCAATCATTCAAACAGAGATTGTTGAGGAACGAACCATTAAATCAGAATCCTCTAGTGATTCCGATTCAACAAATTCAATTATGGAAGTAACAGAACCATTAAGTATGGAAGACCGAATGAGAGCTAAACGCACTGGCCAAGGTCACGCAATTACTCATCCAGACATTAATGTGCCAGATTATGAAATCAAAGGACAAATTCTACACATGGTGACTAATCAATGCCAATTTAGTGGTGCGCCGAAGGAAGATCCAAATGAACATCTACGTACCTTTAATAGGATCTGCACACTATTTAAAATCCAAGAAGTAGAGGATGAACAGATATATCTCATGTTATTTCCCTGGACTTTAAAGGGAGAAGCCAAAGATTGGTTGGAATCGTTACCTGAAGGGGCGATTGATACATGGGACGTTTTAGTTGAAAAATTTCTTAAACAATTCTTTCCTGCATCTAAAGCCGTAAGACTTCAAGGAGAAATTGTTACATTCACACAGAAGCCGAATGAAACTCTATATGAGGCGTGGACTAGATTTGGAAAGTTGTTAAGAGGATGTCCGCAACATGGTTTATATACCTGTCAAATAGTACAAATATTCTACCAAGGATGCGACATCACTACAAGAAAAGACATAGATATAGCAGCTGGTGGTTCTATTATGAAGAAAACCGAAACTGATGCTTACAAAATTATTGATAACACTGCTTCCCACTCACATGAGTGGCACCAAGAAAAAGATATCGTTAGATCATATAAAGCAGCTAGAGCCGATTCTAGCCATGACTTAGATTCCATTTCCGCAAAGATAGATGCTGTGGAGAGACGAATGGAAAAGATGACTAAAGATATTCACTCAATACAAATTAGTTGTGAGCAGTGTGGAGGACCACATTTGACAAAAGATTGTCTCAATATTGAATTAACAATGGAACAAAGAGAGAATATTTCATACATAAACCAAAGGCCTGGAAATAATTATCAGAATAATTATCAACCGCCAAGACCGATTTACAATCAAAACCAGAATTATAACCGAAATATTCCATACAACAACCAACAAGGTCCTAGTAATCAACAAGTATCCAATAATACTTACAACCAGCAAAGACCTAATTTTCAAAACAAACCACCACAACAAACCGATGATAAAAAGCCGAATTTAGAAGATATGATGACAAAGCTAGTTGAAACTTAAACGCAGTTTTTCACATCTCAGAAACAAACTAATGAACAAAATGCTCAAGCCTTTAGAAATCAACAAGCTTCTATTCAAAATCTGGAACAAGAAGTAAGTAACCTAGCAAGGTTAATAGGTAAAAGAAAACTGGGAAGTCTACCTAGTGATACAAATACTAACCCCCGGAATGAAACAGCTAAAGCCATTACCACAAGAAGTGGTACAACACTTAACCCACCTGAAATACTTGTAACTTCTGATGAAGCTATTCCTACTCCACAAG
The DNA here is from genome assembly GCF_046630445.1 of Rutidosis leptorrhynchoides. NCBI lineage: Eukaryota > Viridiplantae > Streptophyta > Magnoliopsida > Asterales > Asteraceae > Rutidosis > Rutidosis leptorrhynchoides. The sequence continues at coordinate 149,215,341 of NC_092337.1, forward strand.
AACCACAACCTGATCAAGATAAGGAAAAAGAACCGGTAGTTGAAAAGGTTAATGAAGATAACACAGTTAAGGCTAAACCTTATGTTAAACCATACCAACCACCACTTCCTTACCCGAGTAAAATGAAGAAAGAGAAACTTGAAGCCGAGCAATCCAAATTCTTGGATATGTTTAAACAGATAAATGTAAATCTTCCTTTCATTGATGTGATTTCAGGAATGCCTAGATATGCTAAATTCTTGAAAGATCTGATCTCAAATAGAAAGAAAATGGAAGAACTCTCGGCTGTTACCATGAATGCTAATTGTTCAGTAGTGCTGTTGAATAAGATACCAGAAAAACTATCTGATCCAGGAAGTTTCACAATTCCATGTTTTCTGGGTAGTCTTAGTTCAATAGAAGCATTAGCAGATTTAGGTGCTAGTATAAATTTAATGCCGTATTCACTATACGCTAAACTAGACCTTGGAGAATTGAAACCAACCAGAATAAGCATACAACTAGCCGATAGATCAATAAAATATCCTAGAGGGATAATGGAGAACATGCTAGTTAAAGTTGGTAATTTAGTATTTCCAGTAGATTTTGTTGTTCTGGACATGGAAGAAGATTCTCAAGTTCCTCTCATATTAGGAAGACCATTCTTAAATACGGCTAAAGCAATGATAGACGTGTTCGGTAAGAAATTGACCCTAAGTATAGAGGATGAGAGTGTTACATTTTCAGTTGATAGAGCAATGCAACAACCACAATCTACAGATGATACATGTTATTATATTCAAACTATAGATGCACATGCAGAATTATTAGAAGAATTTCCAGAATTACAAGGAACAGGAGAATGTTCTTTAGGAGAAGGTAATGAACCAATTGATGAAGCTGAAATGTTAGCTACACTTATAGCTAATGGATATGAACCAACAACAGAAGAAATTCAAATGCTAAAAGAAGAAGACCGATATCAATACAAATCATCGATAGAAGAACCACCGAAATTAGAATTAAAGCCACTTCCAAACCATTTGGAATACGCTTATTTACATGGTGAATCTGAATTACCTGTAATAATATCGTCTTCTCTTACTGAAAATAAGAAATCACAACTCATTTCTGTGTTGAAAGCTCATAAACCAGCCATTGCATGGAAGATTCATGATATTAAAGGAATAAGTCCTTCGTATTGCACACATAAAATCCTTATGGAAGAAGGTCATAAAACGTATGTGAAACGCCAACGAAGACTAAATCCTAATATGTAAGATGTAGTTAAAAAAGAAATTATTAAACTGCTAGACGCAGGTCTAATTTATCCAATTTCTGATAGTCCATGGGTAAGCCCAGTTCAATGCGTGCCTAAGAAGGGTGGCATGCCTGTCATTACAAATGAGAAAAATGAGCTTATTCCTACTAGGACTGTAACAGGATGGCGTGTGTGTATTGATTATAGAAAATTAAATGACGCCACCAGAAAAGATCACTTTCCCTTACCTTTCATAGATCAAATGTTGGAAAGATAGCCGGAAATAGTTACTATTGATTTCTAGATGGATTTTCCGGATATTTTCAAATTCCAATAGCACCCGAGGACCAAGAGAAAACCACATTCACGTGCCCTTATGGTACTTTTGCTTACAAACGCATGCCATTTGGACTTTGTAACGCCCCTGCAACCTTTCAAAGGTGTATGATGGCGATTTTTCACGACATGATAGAAGAATGCATGGAAGTTTTCATGGATGACTTTTCAGTCTTCGGTGATACATTTGAATCATGTCTAGTTAATCTTGAATGAATGCTTATTAGATACGAACAATCAAATCTAGTACTTAATTGGGAGAAATGCCATTTCATGGTTAAAGAAGGCATCGTTCTTGGACATAAAATTTCAAAAGAAGGAATTGAAGTGGATAGAGCTAAAGTAGATGTAATTGCTAAACTTCCACATCCCACCAATGTTAGAGGAGTTAGGAGTTTTCTAGGGCATGCCGGTTTTTACCGACGTTTCATAAAAGATTTTTCTAAAATTGCCACTCCTATGAATAAACTCCTAGAAAAGGATGCTCCATTCATCTTTTCAGATGATTGTATCAAATCTTTTAATATTCTTAAAGAGAAACTAACTAATGCACCGATCATGATAACACCAAATTGGAATCTACCATTTGAATTAATGAGCGATGCAAGTGATTTTGCAATGGGAGCCGTTTTAGGACAAAGGATTGAAAAACGATTTCAACCTATATATTATGCTAGTAAGACGTTACAAGGAGCACAAACGAACTATACAACTACTGAAAAAGAACTCCTTGCTATTGTCTTTGCTTTTGACAAATTTCGATCATATCTCGTTCTAGCAAAAACGGTGGTCTATACCGACCATTCTGCTCTTAGATACCTATTTTCGAAACAAGATGCTAAACCAAGATTAATCCGTTGGATCTTACTCTTACAAGAGTTTGATATTGAAATCCGAGATAAAAGAGGAGCAGAAAATCTCGCCGCTGATCATCTTTCTCGTCTTGAAAATCCTGAGTTAGAAGTTCTAAATGAATCGGCCATACAAGACAACTTTCCTGATGAATATCTATTGAAGATAGATTATAAAGAAATTCCATGGTTTGCAGACTATGCAAATTACTTAGTATGTGGATTCCTTGAAAAAGGATTATCGTACCAAAAACGAAAGAAATTCTTCAGTGATATAAAACACTATTTTTGGGAAGATCCACATCTTTTCAAAAGTTGTCCCGATGGAATAATACGCCGATGTGTATTTGGAGATGAAGCTAGTAAAATTTTAAACCATTGTCACACAGGACCAACAGGAGGGCATTATGGGCCTCAACTAACAGCAAGAAAAATTTATGATGCTGGATTCTATTGGCCTACAATTTACAAAGACGCACACCTTCTTTGCAAATCCTGTGATGCTTGTCAAAGGGCCGGAAAAATAAGTCAACGTGATGAAATGCCACAACATGTCATCCAAGTATGTGAAGTATTTGACATTTGGGGTATTGACTTTATGGGTCCATTTCAAAAATCTCATAATAATCTATATATACTCGTAGCCATTGATTATGTATCTAAATGGGCGGAAGCACAAGCTCTCCCAACTAACGATGCACGAGTTGTAGTCAACTTTTTAAAATGTCTTTTTGCAAGATTTGGAACACCGAAAGCTTTAATAAGTGATCGGGGTACTCATTTCTGTAATAATCAACTTGAGAAAGTTCTTAAAAGATATGGAGTAACTCATAAAATCTCCACCGCATATCATCCACAAACAAGTGGACAAGTTGAAAATACCAACCGAGCTTTAAAACGTATTCTAGAGAAAACCGTAGGATCAAATCCGAAGGAATGGTCCATTAAATTGGAGGATGCACTCTGGGCTTTTAGAACAGCCTATAAAACTCCAATTGGAACCACACCTTTTAGACTTGTTTATGGAAAAGCATGTCATCTTCCAGTAGAAATTGAACACAAAGCATTTTGGGCTTTGAAGACATGTAATCTTGATTTACATGAAGCCGGACATCTACGATTAAGTCAACTAAACGAATTAGAAGAATTAAGACATGAAACATACGAAAATTCGTTAATCTATAAAGAAAGAACGAAGAAATGGCATGATAAAAGAATCAGAAGTTCAAAAGAATTTAAAGAAGGAGACAGAGTTCTTCTTTTCAATTCACGATTCAAGCTATTTCCTGGAAAATTGAAATCAAGATGGTCTGGACCATTCATAGTCAAAAGAGTTTTTCCATACGGAACGATAGAATTAATAAATTCAAATGGGATTGAATTTAAAGTTAATGGTCACAGAGTTAAACATTATATAGATAGTCCGATGGAAGTCGACAACGAAGTTAATCAAAATTTCGACACCACAGCAAACTAAGTGTGGGGAGAATCAAGTCTTTAAAGGATAATATGTATTTCTGTTAGATTGTCTGTTTTCGTGTAGTTCTCGAAAATGGAACCCGAATGGTCTTTCCCTAGCAGACCCTAAAGAACTAGTCTTCTCCCCCCATTCTGAATTTTTTTTTTTTTAGGAAATGAAGACTGCCTGTGAACTAAACCATGGTCTAATGCTACACGCTTTGATCACTAAACGTAATAATGACACACTTCCAAGTGAAATAGTATCAGTAATCAGAGAAAGATTGGACGGAGTAAGAAAAGAATCCAGATGCGAAGATAATAAGTTACAATTTGGTAAAGGAAAATCAAAATCCGCAGCGAAAAGAAGAGCACGACACCTAGAAAGATGTCACAAATGCGGAAAATGGTCACATGGAGGTAAATGTTCAAATAATCAAACCTATTCAAACACCGAATTTGTTACTTTATGCAGAGACGGACCGTTCGTATGTTTAGAAGAAAAAACACTGAATGCTCGAGGTTACGCCTATGTAGCTATGGAAAACCAATTAAACCGACTATCTTATGAATGGGATAGATCATATAACTAAGAAATCTATTTCACAAGTATGTTTGTACAGTTTTTATTTTTTTATTTTTATTTTTAACCTTTTGATAATAAACGCTAATTTGTTCGCTATAAAGTATTAAATTGGTATTGAATAAAATTAGGTTTGGCGACCGAAATTATTGATATCATTCAAAAATTTATTACATCACTGCGAAATTTAACGTTTATTCTTAAGGTATAAATATCTTTAATCAATCAACCCAAAATATTTCAAAAATTCGTCATGAGTTAAATTAGGTCTTGGAACCGAAATTACTTTACCGAAAAGAGGGGCGCATATTTTTGATAATATTTGATTGATTAAAGTGGGATAAAAAGCCAAAAAGATTTTTAATTTTATTTTTACCATGTTTTTAAAATTAATATATAAATCTTAAATTAATATTGTAAACTTTGTAAAAACAATATATTTAAAATTGTAAATATTTGAAAAATTAATATAAGTTGGGTGTGAATTTATAATATGCATTTTTAAATTAAGTTTGGTGTGAATTTTTAATTTTTAAAAATAAGAATTTTTAATTTTATGCATTTCAAATTTTAAGTTTGGTGTGAATTTTTAATATTAATTTTGAATTTTATATTTAAATTGTGTGAATTTAAAAACAAAAATTTACTTTATCTCATTAAGTTAAAAATATGATTTTTAAAATTCGTCGTAAGTTGAAGACTAGGTCTTTGAACCGAAATTGCTTTACCCAAGGGAGGGACGAGAACTTTTATTATCATTATTTTTAATCTTATTGAATTAAAGTATGCCAAAAACATTTTAAAAAAAAAACCCAAAAATCTTAGCTTTTAAAACAATCGCTACAAAAAGAAAAATTTTAAAATTTTGTCGAGGGACAGACTAGGACAACGATCCGAAACGCCCTCGCTCCTAAAGGAAAACAAAATTTTAAAATTAATTACTTAATTGTTTTAATTAGTATAAGATGTTATTAAAAAAAAAAAAAAAAAACTCCGCGACTCGCGGAGTTTGAAGGGTAAAATACCGCGACTCGCGGAGGGACCAAAAATCAGAAAAAAATAAAAACGCAGAACTGATCAGTCCCCAACCCACAACACAGAAAACACTGCGAAAATAAACCCGCAAAAACACCCCCAAAATCACAATTTTTAACCGTTAATCATCAAATCTTTTGCTAAAATCATGTTGAGAAGGATGCTATCAAGGAATTACTCAAGAAAAACGGTAAATTTCTACATCTAAACACCATTTAATCCGAAAATTAGTGTTCTTGAGCAATTTTTTTCCCAATTTGATTTTGATGCTTTTTAGTGTAATTATGCTTAAATTGTTTATGTATTATGCTTGTATAACCTAGATTGATGCTATTTAACATGATTAGAAGCCTTAAACTTCAAATTTTGAGTAATCTAGGGTTTGTGTTCTTGAGCAAATTTGGGGCTTTTTGATATAAACAGGTTATGGCCGATTTTTGTCATGAATTGTTGCTAAATTAAGTAGTGTAACATGTTTAGGTAGTTAAATGATCCAAACTTTGAGCCTAAACATGATTTTGAGAATTAAAGTGGACTTTTTCAAGTCTAAAAATTCATGAACTTGTTTTTTGAGAGATAATGCCATTTGAAACTTGTTTAATTGCTGGTGATGATTATTTTGACATGTTATTTGAGTTGAATGCTTATGAACTTGGCAAACATTTTCGTATATGCTTATTTGAAAAAGTGTAGATTTGATGAAAATATGAAAATGAGCTTAAGTTTAATATAAATTAATCATGTCATTGTAATTATTTTGATTGATGATTTTGCTGACACTAATGCATATTTGGATGCACAAAAATTGTGTTTGATGTGTTTTGCAGACTGAAAGGGGTGAATCTTCATCCCAAGCTCGCAATGCTCCTGCTGAGAATGCAGAACAACAGGAGGTGGATAACTACTACAAACAAGATATACCTCATCCAGTCATGAAATTTTCTGATATGCACTTGGAAGATTTGCATCCGAACCTAAGATTTGACAGACTTTGGATAGATTATCCAAAATACCAAAGGGGTTTGCATACTCTTCATGTTAAAGTTGTTGAGGTACCTAGGGTCATAGAATGGGGACCATTAGAAGCTATAGAATTGGCCGGGCCAATTAGGGAATTACTTGCACAGAGGTATGGTAATTCTACTTTTAACGACTGGTTACGTTTATTCACCATGCGTAGACCTGTATATAAAGTATGGTGTGAAGAATTGTTGTGTAGTATAGAATTAAATGATCGGGTAGCTAGTTTAACCGATCGATCTTTTATTAGATTTTTGTTAGGAGGTTCGATGCGCCACATGTCTTTACTAGACATGGCTCAGGCTTTACGTATATATACGCCTGAGGAGTTAGCATCTGCCGATTGTAGAGGTTTGATACTAAATGGTAGAAAGATAGATGAAAATTTTGATACACATGGTGTATGGAGTCAAATGACAAGCCATCACCGATTCAAAGGGGGAAATTACTCTTATTTGGATATAGATAGAGCTGAATTAAGAGTAATTCACAGGTTTTTAGCTAATTCGATTACACAAAGAGGTAAGAACAAGGAAAAGGTAAATGAACAGGATTTGTTTTACCATATGTGTATTCGAGACCCACAAAGCGCTGTAAGTATACCTTATTGTGTGGGTTATTATTTATCAGCTATGGTTAGGGGGATGAGACCGCATAGCATAATAGGAGGTGGTATATTTATTACTTTGATTGCTGAATATCTCGGTGTGGATATAAGTCGGTGGGGATTATTAGTCGAAGAACCAGAACCCCGCGATACAATAGGTTTAAATGTATACCATGGTACAAAAGTTTTGAAGAGGCGAAATAACGGCGCAGTACAATACCATGGTAGACATTACCATGTAGGAGGGGGAAATGAAATGCAAGAAATGCAAAGGTTTATAGCTTCACAGGAGTACGAAAATGCTAGACAAAGAGCATTTGAAGATTGGTAAGTTCATCAAAACCAAATCATAGCTTATTGCCAACATATAGGTAAAAACTATATTCCTACTCCAAAGCCCATATTCCCTCCCTGGTCTATAGAGATTCAACCACCGTATCCTACGTATAACCCAGTCGAAGCATTTTATAGCACATATGGTTATGCATGGAACTCCTACTGGTATCAGTATCATCCCTAGTCTACTTAGTTTTATTTATTTTGTAATTTGTAATGTTGATACGTTTAATACTTATGTTAATATTGTAATAGTTTTTATAATTTTCTAACTTTTATTCTTAGATTTTAATAATTTTTGAATGTGGGGTAATATACCAAACTTCAAAAATATGTATATATGTTTGCAGTTTATCTTATGTACACAACAGGGTAAAACAACGCATTTTCAAAGACTGGCATTAAGTTCAGTAAAAGCAACTAATTTTGACGACAAGATGCAAAATATATGTGAAATAACAACAAGACGGAATGAACAAATGATATGCACCATTTATCATTCAGCAAACAAACGCCAATATATTTGGAAACTTTGGTAAAATTTAATCATTTTCACACAAATCACCCTCAATAATTTAAATTGTTACTGATTTCTTGCAAATGAGGGCATTGCAAGATCTTAAGTGTGGGAAGGGGTTAAATTCTTTCGGATAATTAAAATTTTTACTTTATACATTTGGTTACCATTAGAAATACTAGTAAAGTAGTAGTTGTATTAGAATCTAGTGCTCTCTGATAATAAAGAACAGCCCTAGTCTTATATACTGACTACCCAATTCTAGTAAAAATTTTCAAAATTTTCAATTAAATGAACTCAAAATCATGTTTATACATATTTATGAACGATAAAGCTAGGTTTTAACACCGAAATTATTGTTACCTCGGAAAGGACATAAATTGAGAAACAAACTAAAATGTTAAAATTCATTTAAAATGGAATAGAGGACAATAAAAAGGAAAATAAAAGCCAAGTGTGGGAAAATTCTCCAAGTTATTCAAAACATATGTCACATATTTTTGTACAAATAACTGAAAATACTTTTGCTTTGGACTAAACTAAAATTTTTTTACCTGATTTACTGTAAGAAAGATGGATCTACACGATGAATCAATTCCAGCATTAAAAGGAAGTAAAGTCTTCCGAAAAAGAAACGCGCTTCTTGATTTAGGTCATGAAGTTGTCGTCCAGACCAGCTGTAGGTTGACGAAAAATCTAGAAAAGTCATCTCTAAAATCAGCAGGAAATCTTCGGACCTCAGCATTAAACAGGGTCGCCAAGTGGTCATATTTATCCTAACCATGAGAAGGATTTATCTCGTAAAATGGGGGGACACCATGCAAATTAGCTGGATAAGACTAATGAATCAGATCCCCAGAAAGGATAATCTCCTTAAAGATTAAAAATTAGCTTTTAAGACTGATATTACTCAATCCTTGAGATTGACCTTAAAGATTGAGAATTCAAACTCATGGAATTCAATGATATCTAAACTCGAGCTTGAACGAGAAAATATTTTGATCAAATTATAAACCGATTTGTTTTCTGAAAACTCATTTTCAATGCGTTCATTACCAATGAACGTAAAATCCTAGAAATTCACCTGGAATTCATTAGGTCACCTGAATCAAATCGGGTGTCAACCGTAAGAACGGTGGTTGCATAGTGGTCAAAGACAGGACCTTGTGCCAAACCTACAAATTATAAGGGTGAGCTTTACTATTGCTCCTACCAAGGATAGTAATTGCGTCTGACACGTTATAGACCATAATTAAAAGCATGTCAGGGGACATTGCCTTAACAGTTGCTTGTTCAACGCTTTCCTTTACAACCGGACGGTAGTTTACCGAAAGGTAATATACGGGACAAGTAAACTGGACGTGTTGCTTTCCTAATACAAGGTTAGCAAGTGGGTGACACAAAACCGCAAGTTTTGAGCTAAAATTTTCAAATCTGAAACCCACCAAACCCACAAAAATATTTTGCAAACACCGGTAAAGGGTTATTCCGGAAAACTTATCTAGGGTAAAAGCTAGATTTAATTTTCAAAAGATCAAATGTTTTCATAAAGATCCAATTTCCTTAATGGATCTAAATTTTTATAGTCATGTGGGACTGTAAACCATATCGTTACTACCATTGTTTATACCGCCGTATAGAAATCACTGATGTACAAAGTGTGAAGAATAAAGAAGTGATTCTAGTATTTCAAGACGATATTGCTTGAGGACAAGCAACGCTCAAGTGTGGGAATATTTGATAATGCTAAAAACGAACATATATTTCATAGCATTATTCCTCAAGAAAGACAAGCTTTTAGTTGCAATTGTTCTATTTACAAGTGATATTCGTTTAAATAATAAAAGGTGAAGACAAAAGACAGATTCGACGAATTGAAGATGCAAATGACCAAAAAGCTCAAAAGTACAAAAGACAATCAAAGAGGTTCCAATTATTGATAAGAAACGTCTCGAAATTACAAGAGTACAAGATTCAAAACGCAAAGTACAAGATATTAAATTGTACGCAAGGACGTTCGAAAATCCGGAACCGGGACCAGAGTCAACTCTCAACGCTCGACGCAACGGACTAAAAATTACAAGTCAACTATGCACATAAATATAATATAATATTTAAATAATTCTTATAATTATTTATATATTATATTAATAAAAAAATCCGTCGGCAAGAAAGACTCCAAAGTTGGTGAGCTGTAATTTCAAACTCCGCGACTCGCGGAGTTTGAAGGCAAAAGTTGCCGCGAGTCGCGGAGACCCAAATTCTGAAACTCCCTATAAAAGCAAACGAATTCTGATCGCAAAAACATATATCATATATCCATCCTCTCTATATCTATACGTAAATATTTATATTTATATTTTAATTTTAATTTTAATTTTAATTTTAATCCTAATAATAAGGGTATGTTAGCAAATATTGTAAAGGTGTAAGTCGAAATTCTGTCCGTGTAACGCTACGCTATTTTTAATCATTGTAAGTTATGTTCAACCTTTTTAATTTAATGTCTTGTAGCTAAGTTATTATTATGCTTATTTAATCCGAAGTAATCATGATGTTGGGCTAATTACTAAAATTGGGTAATTGGGCCTTGTACCATAATTGGGGTTTGGATAAAAGAACGACACTTGTGGAAATTAGACTATGGGCTATTAATGGGTTTTATATTAACTAAACAATACCTTGTTAATTTAATATACAAACTTATAATTCGACGTATTTATATATAACCACATACGCTTGACTGGGTACGGTGGGCGGGATATCTATAAATACCAATAATTATTCATTTTACCGGATACGGAACTGGATTAATAGTTAATAAACTTGTTGAAACAGGGGTGAATTACATTCAAGGGTAATTGGTGTAATTGTTAACAAAGTAGTAAAACCTTGGTTTACACGCAGTCGATAACCTGGTGTATTCATTAAACAAAGTATTAAAACCTTGTTACAATTCGAATCCCCAATTAGTTGGAATATTTAACTTCGGGTATAAGGATAATTTGACAAGGACACTCGCACTTTATATTTATGACTGATGGACTGTTATGGACAAAAACCAGAAGGACATATTAAATAATCCAGGACAAAGGACAATTAACCCATGGGCATAAAACTAAAATCAACACGTCAAACATCATGATTACGGAAGTTTAAATAAGCATAATTCTTTTATTTCATATTTAATTTCCTTTATTTTATATTTAATTGCACTTCTAATTATCGCATTTTTATTGTTATTGTATTTAATTACACTTTTAATTATCGTACTTTTTAATTATCGCAAGTTTATTTTATCACACTTTTATTATTCGCAATTTCATTATCGTTATTTACTTTACGCTTTAAATTAAGTCTTGTATTTATTTATTATTTTACATTTGGTTTTAACTGCGACTAAAGTTTTTAAATCGACAAACCGGTCAATAAACGGTAAAAACCCCCCTTTATAATAATAATATTACTTATATATATATTTGCATTTTTATAAAAGTAAACTAATATAGCGTTAAGCTTTGTTTAAAGATTTTTCCTGTGGAACGAACCGGACTTACTAAAAACTACACTACTGTACGATTAGGTACACTGCCTATAAGTGTTGTAGCAAGGTTTAAGTATATCCATTCTCTAAATAAATAAATATCTTGTGTAAAATTGTATCGTATTTAATAGTATTTCCTGCTAAAAATTAAAAGCTATTTTATATACACCTCGTATAACATCAATAATACACACACAAAAGAACTATAACCATTCTCTCCATTTCTTACTCTTTAAACTCTTTTTAATTACACATATTTGAAGTACTAGCAAATCTTCATCAATTTGATCATAAACTTGTTTCAAGAACACCTTGTTAACTCATCAACTCTACTCCTTTTTCTCAAGGTAATAATCATATTCAAGCTTTGGTTTGATTTCTATAAACATAACTATCTTAAATCAAGTAGTAATATTACTTGAACTTTGTTTTATTCCATGATTCTACTTCAAAAGTTTCCAAGCTTTCAAGAACATCATCAAGCTCAAGATCAAATCTTGATATTTCCAGCAACCTCATTAATTTGGTTTGAGGTAGTAACCTTGTTCATAATCTTGTTGGATTCATATTCATATAGCTATCTTATTCGGAGTAGATAACCGGTAATAACTAAAACATAGTTTAGTTAATTATAAACTTATTTGCAAACAAAGTTAATCCTTCTAACTCGACTTTTAAAAACACTTAAACACATTTAATATATCTATATGATATGCTAAAACAAGGATTTAAAACTTGTATACACGAAGAATGTCATAACCCGTCCTTAACCATAAGAACGTGTTAGATAACGTATGATTTCATTGCGAGGTATTGACCTCTATATGCGACATTTTTAAAAAGGAAAACTGCATATATTATACATTACAAACCAAACCATTATTTTTGTTACAAGCTTTAGACAATAAAAAGATGATTATCGTTTAACGATAATCTTCGACTTACAAACTTTACAAATGATAATAACAACACGATTTCTAGCATATTTTACAACACACGTCCTCGGATATGCAGTTTTATTTTTGACACAAATATGAGTACGCATGATCCTGCTTAGATTCAACATAATGCAGCGGAAGCTTTAATTATCACCTGAGAATAAACATGTTTAAAAACGTCAACATAAGGTTGGTGAGATATAGGTTTAGTGCGCAGCAATATATATATATAGACCACAAGATTTCGTATATAAACATTTCAATAAAAATATTCTAAGTGGTTGAGCACTTGGTAACCATACTTAACATTTTCACGTCGCATATTCCCTTTAATATGAAATCTTACTACACCGTACCAAGTGTAGTCACAAAACGAAGTACTGTGCAACCGTTGAATACTGGTCGTCCAGTCCGGTTGGGGTTGTCAGGCCCGATAGATCTATCAACAGGATTCGCGTTTACAATACCGCTGTAAATATTAGTTACCAAGCTACAGGGAAGTATGCCAGTGGTACAACTCAACGTAGAACATATTTTTCAGTTACTTGTGTCCATATCGTAAAACATAAAATACATGTATTCTCATCCCGAAATATTTAGAGTTTAAAAGTGGGACTATATACTCACTCTTGTCTTGATGATATAAATAATTTGACTCGGTCTTCCGGTTGATATCACGAACCTATCCATATAATATATCAATATGTTTTCATTTTTAAACAAACGTTATAAATATATACTTGTTATACTTTTAATACTTTGAATAATTCCTTAGTCCGTAGTTAGCAGTCCAAGGTTAGCAATTCAATTTTAATGGTTCATTTTTAGATGTTTAATATACCCGCAATGAATAAATATAACCCCCAACGAAATAAATAAAACTCCCGTAAAACCCCATCATAAATATATTGGTCGAGATTAATCTTGACCCATGGTACCGGTGTTGTCAAATGACGTGTTGCGTACATAAAGTACCGGTGTTGTCAAATGACGTGTTGCGTACAATCATGGGATCTTATGATTAATCTTCTCGTGTTGTTTACGGGTGATCCTGAACCATATAAAATTGAATTATAAGTACATATATATAAAATATCATGTTATCTTAGAAATATGTGATTTATATCATTTTTTCCAATTAATCCCGTAGTTGAAATGATCTAGGATAACCAATTTTGTTTCGGTCATAGTTTCTTCGTTACAAATCCGTTTTCGTTGATTCAAATTGCCATCTTCTTGGATCGAGTTCTTCTTTAAGACTATGAACTGTAAATACCTTGGTTTGTATTCAAAATCATACGGCATAAGTGAAACATTAGTGAAACATATGAAGTTAAACATTTTTGGTTACAACAAAATCCTTTAATGACCATTTTTCTAAAAATACTTATACTTTGAAAAACCAAGTTTTACCTTGTTAAATTAGCATATACATAAGTTATATTACAGGTCTTGAAGTATTTTAAATGTTAAGTTAGAAGGATCTATTTAGTTTGCAAACAAGTTTGAAAACATTCAAACTATGTTCTTGTTGTTAAACTTTTGTACCACAAAATAAGATAGCTATATATATATGAATCGAATAAGGTTATGAACATAGATTCTACCTCAAGTTCCTTGGATAAGTTTGCTGTAAAAGAGAAGTAAGAAGCTAGAATCAAAAGGGTGATAGAAGTGGATGAAAGATTGGTAGTAAGTTGGTGTTCTTGGAGGGTTTTCTTGAAGTGTTTTTGTATGGTTTTCTTATGGTGTTTTAGTATGGTTTTTGAAACTAGATCTTCTTGGAAACTTTGCTGAATTGATTAAGGGTTTTAAGGGTTGTGAAAGAGTGTGTGTTTAACTAAAAATGAGGTTAGAAAATGAACTAGAAATGGTGATACTTATAACCTAAAAAAAACATGTATCATGTAATACATGATAAGATTTTTAGTTTGTAATTTTGTTAATTAGTCAAGTAATCATCCAAAAGTAATTACCTAGCTCTAAGGGCATGAATAATGGCTGGTTAGGTGGTGATTTTGATGTGTATTTACTATTAGTAAATACGTATAGAAGCTAGGTATGATACGAGTACAAATACTCTAAATATACGTATAGAAATTTTGTGAAAAATGGAATGAGGATTCAAATATAGCTATCTTTTGTGAATACACTTATATGATTTTATGTATTTAAGTCTTTAAAAGTGATTAAATACATTACTTATACAATATATGTATAAACATTATAAGTCTTAAGTATTTATATCAAATAACGTTACGTATAGTTATCATTTTGAAAACTTAAGTTAGTAGTTTCAAAATATACTTATAACTTGTTGTTATTAATACAAAATGAGATATTAAAACATTCTTTAATCATGTTAAATATGTATATATACATATATATACACAAACGTATAATTATCATATATTGTATAGTTCGTGATATCATCGGTCAAACTAGACGGTCAAACGTTGTGTAAAACTCTTTTCGGAAATATAAGTCTCGACAATTTGGATTGCTTATCATGTTGTCAAGGTTTAATTTATGTAAATATTAATCTTATAAGTATAGAATGATCGAAAAAGTGCGGGTCGTTACATTACCTCCCCGTTAAATAAATTTCGTCCCGAAATTTTAAAATTGTACCTATTTTGCGTTATCGAGAAACAAGTGTGGATACTTTCGTTTCATCTGATCCTCTCGTTCCCAAGTAAACTCGGGACCTCTTCTAGCATTCCAACGAACCTTAACAATCGGTATATTGCTCTGTTTGAGCTGTTTAACTTCACGGTCCATGATTTCAATTGGTTCTTCGACGAATTGTAGTTTCTCGTCGACATGGATTTCTTCAAGAGGAATAGTGAGATCTTCCTTTGCAAGACACTTCTTAAGGTTTGAGACGTGAAAGGTATTATGTACTCCGGCGAGTTGTTGCGGTAACTCGAGTCGATAAGCTACCGGTCCAATGCGTTCGATGATCTTAAACGGGCCTACGTACCTTGGGTTCAGTTTACCCCTTTTTCCAAAACGTATCACACCTTTCCAAGGTGACACCTTTAGCATAACCATGTCCCCGACCTGAAACTCTAATGGTTTCCTTCGGACATCGGCGTAGCTCTTTTGGCGACTGCGGGCTGTTTTTAATCTCTCCTTGATTTGCACTATCTTCTCAGTCGTTTCATGTATGATCTCGGGACCAGTTAATTGTCGATCTCCTACTTCATTCCAACAGATAGGAGATCTACACTTCCTTCCATACAATGCTTCGAATGGCGCAGCTCCAATGCTCGCATGATAACTATTATTATACGAGAATTCTGCTAACGGTAGATATTTATCCCATCCGTTTCCAAAATCGATCACACATGCCCTGAGCATGTCTTCAAGAGTCTGAATTGTTCTTTCACTCTGCCCGTCGGTCTGCGGATGATATGCGGTACTCATATCCAAACGAGTTCCTAGTGCCTCCTGTAGTGATTGCCAAAACTTTGAGGTAAATCTACTATCACGATCGGATATAATGGAAATAGGTATTCCATGCCTTGAAACAACTTCCTTTATATACAATCGTAATAGTTTCTCCATTCTATCTGTTTCCTTTATAGGCAAGAAATGTGCAGACTTGGTGAGACGATCAACAATCACCCAAATGGTGTCGTATCCCCAGGCAGTCTTTGGTAACTTCGTGATGAAATCCATGGTAATACCATCCCATTTCCATTCTGGGATTTCTGGTTGTTGAAGTAACCCTGACGGCTTTTGGTGTTCTGCTTTGACTTTGGAACAAGTCAAACATTCCCCAACATATGTTGCAACGTCGGTCTTTAAGTTAGGCCACCAATAACGTGTCTTAAGATCTTGATACATCTTTCCAACTCCAGGATGTATCGAGTATCTTGTCTTATGTGCCTCATTCAATATCAACTTCCTTAATCCACCCAACTTCGGTACCCAAATACGATTTGCAAAATATCGAATTCCATCTTCCCGCATAACGAGTTGCTTCTCATACTTCTTCATTATTTCATTTCCTTTATTTTCTTTAGCAAGTGCTTCTCGTTGAACTTCTTTGATTTGTGAGTTAAGATTCATACGAATTTTTATGTTCATTGCTCGAACTCGAATTGGTTCTCGTTCCTTTCTGCTTAGAGCGTCGGCCACCACGTTCGCTTTCCCGGGATGATAACGAATTTCACAATCATAGTCATTTATTAACTCAACCCACCTACGTTGCCTCATGTTCAGCTGTTTTTGATCGAAAATATGTTGAAGGCTTTTATGATCAGTAAACACAGTGAATTTAACCCCATACAAGTAATGTCTCCACATCTTCAATGCAAACACGACTGCTCCCAATTCTAGATCATGCGTCGTATAATTTCGCTCGTGAATCTTCAATTGTCGGGATGCGAATGCAATAACTTTCTTCCGTTGCATAAGAACACAACCAAAACCTTGTCGCGAAGCGTCACAATATATTTCAAAATCATCGTTCCCTTCTGGTAACGATAAAATAGGCGCCGTAGTTAACTTCTTCTTCAATAATTGAAATGCGTTCTCCTGCTCCGAGGTCCATTCGTATTTCTTCCCTTTTTGCGTTAATGCTGTCAACGGCTTAGCTATTCGGGAAAAATCTTGAATAAACCTTCTATAATAACCGGCTAAACCCAAAAATTGGCGTATCTGCGTTGGTGTCTTAGGAGTCTCCCATTTTTCAATGGCTTCAATTTTTGCTGGATCAACCTGAATTCCTTTGCTACTAACAACGTGGCCAAGAAATTGTACTTCTTTCAACCAGAAAGCACACTTAGAAAATTTAGCATAAAGTTGTTCTTTTCTCAACAACTCCAGTATCAACCTTAAATGCTCTTCATGCTCTTGCTCACTCTTGGAATAGATAAGAATATCATCAATGAAAACGATAACAAACTTATCTAAATACGGACTACAAACTCGATTCATGAGGTCCATGAATACAGCTGGCGCATTCGTCAATCCAAACGGCATAACCAAAAATTCGTAATGACCATAACGTGTCCGAAAAGCAGTTTTCGGAATGTCCTCTTCTTTGACGCGTAGTTGATGATAGCCCGATCTTAAGTCGATTTTCGAATAAACACATGATCCTTGCAATTGATCAAATAAGTCATCAATTCTCGGTAGTGGATACCGATTCTTGATAGTTAACTTATTTAATTCACGATAATCTATACACATTCGGAAAGATCCGTCTTTCTTCTTGACAAACAAAATTGGAGCTCCCCACGGTGAAGTACTCGGTCGTATGAATCCACGGTCCAGTAATTCTTTTAACTGACTTTGAAGTTCTTTTAACTCGGACGGTGCAAGTCTATATGGAGCACGAGCCACTGGTGCAGCTCCTGGTACTAAATCTATTTGAAATTCTACCGATCTAAATGGAGGTAATCCCGGCAATTCTTCCGGAAAAACTTCGGGAAAATCTCTTGCCACAGGCACGTCGTTGATGCACTTTTCTTTCTTTTCGATTTTATTAACATGTGCTAAAATAGCGTAACATCCCTTTTCTAAACACTTCTTGGCTTTCAAACAGCTAATGAGTTTTAGCTTTGAATTACCCTTCTCTCCATAAATCATCACCGGTATTTTATCCTTACCAGGAATACGAATTGCCTTCTTGGCACAAACAACTTCCGCTCCTATTTTGGACATCCAGTCCATGCCGACTATTACATCAAAACCTCCTAATTCTACGGGTATTAAGTCGATTTTAAACGTTTCTCCAGCTAAATTTATTTCACAATCACGACAAATTTTATCGGCTTCAATTAGTTTACCATTAGCTAACTCAATCAAGTACTTAGCATCTAAAGGTAATGATGAACAATTCAATTTAGTGTAAAAATTTATACACACGTAGCTTCTATCGGCGCCAGTATCAAATAAAATAGATGCTGATAAGTTATTAATGGTAAACGTACCCGTAACAAGCTCCGGGTCTTCTCGTGCCTCTCTAGCATTAATAACAAACGCTCTTCCACGTGCAGGTCCGCCATTCTGATTCGGGCACTGACTCTTATAGTGACCTTGTTTTCCACAACCAAAACAAGTAATGGTAGCCAAAGCAGTTCTATTTGTGTTGGTGGCAGGAGTCTTGTTGCCATTTGTAACGAGAGCCTTACAATCTTCCGCAAGATGACCTTGTCGATTACACTTGGTGCATAACACACTACAGTAACCAAAGTGATGTTTGTGGCAACGGTTGCATAAAGGACTTTGTCCTTTATAACCAAAACCTGAACCACTACTCGCACCTTTTGTGGTTTCTTATTTCTTATAAGGTTGTTGTTGGTTACCTCGATCATAACTTCCATTCCACTTTTTCTTGTTTCCCAATACCTTCACCTCAGTATTGAATGCTTTCTTGTCCAAAATGACCTGATCCATTAGCTCGTTCGCCATGGTTATAGCTTCATGAATTGTCTTAGGTTTCGATGCTGTAACATTTGCCTTGACCTTTTTGGGCAAACCAGCTTTGTACATTTCAATCTTCCGTTCTTCGGTTGGAACCAATTCAGGACATAGCAAAACTAATTCCATGAATCGCTGGTTGTAGTTGGTGATTTCAGTACCAACCACCTTCAAACTTCGTAACTCATCTTCTAACTTAATAACCTCATTCCTTGGACAATACTCGGTGATTATCATTGCTTTGAATTCTTCCCATGGAGTATCATAAGCTACATCTCCTCCTACCGCCTTCACATAATTCTTCCACCATGTGAGTGCACTATCTTGTAAAGTGCACGATGCAAACTTGGTCATGTCTTTTTCATCACAACCGCTGATTTTGAACACCGTCTCCATCTTTTCTATCCATCGGGTTAAACCGATAGGTCCTTCCGTTCCACTGAATGATGAAGGTTTGCAAGCTTGAAACGTCTTGTAGGAGCATCCTACACGAGGATTTGGATTAACTGCAGCAGCTCTTGCAGCTTCGACCCATAACATTCTGTCGTTAACTCGCTGGTTGATGAATTCCTCGACTTCTTGTTCCGTCATTCGATTCAATCGCGCCATTTCCTAATGAAAGAAAATAATTATTCACATGGAATATTATAGATGTAGTGTGTATTTATAGTACATTATAGCTTATTAATAATATGAACTAGGTATTATTATAAAAGCCTTTTCTTCTTATTAGCGTTTTATAATTATATCTTGGGTAGTACCTACCCGTTAATGTTCATACTTAATAGCTTAGTACAGAATCAATTACTACAATCTAAATAATACTTAACCATGGAAAATTATTGCATTTCATACTTCAATATTTTACATATGCTTATCTTACATCGAACATTAAGCAAACCACACTATTAATATTATACAAAACATTATTCGGTTCCATGGTTTGACACAGCAGCGCATCGTTTGATCTATTTTCTAGGACGTTTAGACACAAAGATTTGCTTAACGCTTATCCTAACTGTCTGCCTATATTTTGGCTGTGGGACTGAAGAACTGGATGCCGGGACAGAACGAATAGGAATAGCGGGGATAGGGGTGGTAGTGTTGAGTGGAATTGGTGCCACATCATTCTCATTAAACTCGGAATTTGGATTTTCTAATTCATTAGCCTTTCGTTTCTTTCCTAGTTCGAACTCGTCTTTTGTAATTTCCTGTATTTCTTCCTCGGGTTCACTTTCCTCCTCGGGTTCACTTTCCTCCTCGGGTTCACTTTCCTCCTCGGGTTCACTTTCCTCCTCGGGTTCACTTTCCGAGTTCTCTATAGTTGGTTCATCCGGAATTTGTGAGTCTTCCCCAAGGATATCATTTTCGTCATCGGACAGGTTAATGACTGGAACGCCATCTGAAGATTCTGATTCGGAGTCGTTGATTGTGATAACAATTTTTGAGCTCGACATCTATCACACAACAACTAACCCATTAGTACTTATATAATATTTACATATAAATTTTAACCAACAGTGATAAGCAATGGTTTTTTTTTTTAAATCAGACCCGGTCAAAGTCCAGACTTTACTAATGTATCCTAACGACTTATCAGTTAGACACACTAATGCAAACCTGGTTCGCTAAGACCACCGCTCTGATACCACATGTCATAACCCGTCCTTAACCATAAGAACGTGTTAGATAACGTATGATTTCATTGCGAGGTATTGACCTCTATATGCGACATTTTTAAAAAGGAAAACTGCATATATTATACATTACAAACCAAACCATTATTTTTGTTACAAGCTTTAGACAATAAAAAGATGATTATCGTTTAACGATAATCTTCGACTTACAAACTTTACAAATGATAATAACAACACGATTTCTAGCATATTTTACAACACACGTCCTCGGATATGCAGTTTTATTTTTGACACAAATATGAGTACGCATGATCCTGCTTAGATTCAACATAATGCAGCGGAAGCTTTAATTATCACCTGAGAATAAACATGTTTAAAAACGTCAACATAAGGTTGGTGAGATATAGGTTTAGTGCGCAGCAATATATATATATAGACCACAAGATTTCGTATATAAACATTTCAATAAAAATATTCTAAGTGGTTGAGCACTTGGTAACCATACTTAACATTTTCACGTCGCATATTCCCTTTAATATGAAATCTTACTACACCGTACCAAGTGTAGTCACAAAACGAAGTACTGTGCAACCGTTGAATACTGGTCGTCCAGTCCGGTTGGGGTTGTCAGGCCCGATAGATCTATCAACAGGATTCGCGTTTACAATACCGCTGTAAATATTAGTTACCAAGCTACAGGGAAGTATGCCAGTGGTACAACTCAACGTAGAACATATTTTTCAGTTACTTGTGTCCATATCGTAAAACATAAAATACATGTATTCTCATCCCGAAATATTTAGAGTTTAAAAGTGGGACTATATACTCACTCTTGTCTTGATGATATAAATAATTTGACTCGGTCTTCCGGTTGATATCACGAACCTATCCATATAATATATCAATATGTTTTCATTTTTAAACAAACGTTATAAATATATACTTGTTATACTTTTAATACTTTGAATAATTCCTTAGTCCGTAGTTAGCAGTCCAAGGTTAGCAATTCAATTTTAATGGTTCATTTTTAGATGTTTAATATACCCGCAATGAATAAATATAACCCCCAACGAAATAAATAAAACTCCCGTAAAACCCCATCATAAATATATTGGTCGAGATTAATCTTGACCCATGGTACCGGTGTTGTCAAATGACGTGTTGCGTACATAAAGTACCGGTGTTGTCAAATGACGTGTTGCGTACAATCATGGGATCTTATGATTAATCTTCTCGTGTTGTTTACGGGTGATCCTGAACCATATAAAATTGAATTATAAGTACATATATATAAAATATCATGTTATCTTAGAAATATGTGATTTATATCATTTTTTCCAATTAATCCCGTAGTTGAAATGATCTAGGATAACCAATTTTGTTTCGGTCATAGTTTCTTCGTTACAAATCCGTTTTCGTTGATTCAAATTGCCATCTTCTTGGATCGAGTTCTTCTTTAAGACTATGAACTGTAAATACCTTGGTTTGTATTCAAAATCATACGGCATAAGTGAAACATTAGTGAAACATATGAAGTTAAACATTTTTGGTTACAACAAAATCCTTTAATGACCATTTTTCTAAAAATACTTATACTTTGAAAAACCAAGTTTTACCTTGTTAAATTAGCATATACATAAGTTATATTACAGGTCTTGAAGTATTTTAAATGTTAAGTTAGAAGGATCTATTTAGTTTGCAAACAAGTTTGAAAACATTCAAACTATGTTCTTGTTGTTAAACTTTTGTACCACAAAATAAGATAGCTATATATATATGAATCGAATAAGGTTATGAACATAGATTCTACCTCAAGTTCCTTGGATAAGTTTGCTGTAAAAGAGAAGTAAGAAGCTAGAATCAAAAGGGTGATAGAAGTGGATGAAAGATTGGTAGTAAGTTGGTGTTCTTGGAGGGTTTTCTTGAAGTGTTTTTGTATGGTTTTCTTATGGTGTTTTAGTATGGTTTTTGAAACTAGATCTTCTTGGAAACTTTGCTGAATTGATTAAGGGTTTTAAGGGTTGTGAAAGAGTGTGTGTTTAACTAAAAATGAGGTTAGAAAATGAACTAGAAATGGTGATACTTATAACCTAAAAAAAACATGTATCATGTAATACATGATAAGATTTTTAGTTTGTAATTTTGTTAATTAGTCAAGTAATCATCCAAAAGTAATTACCTAGCTCTAAGGGCATGAATAATGGCTGGTTAGGTGGTGATTTTGATGTGTATTTACTATTAGTAAATACGTATAGAAGCTAGGTATGATACGAGTACAAATACTCTAAATATACGTATAGAAATTTTGTGAAAAATGGAATGAGGATTCAAATATAGCTATCTTTTGTGAATACACTTATATGATTTTATGTATTTAAGTCTTTAAAAGTGATTAAATACATTACTTATACAATATATGTATAAACATTATAAGTCTTAAGTATTTATATCAAATAACGTTACGTATAGTTATCATTTTGAAAACTTAAGTTAGTAGTTTCAAAATATACTTATAACTTGTTGTTATTAATACAAAATGAGATATTAAAACATTCTTTAATCATGTTAAATATGTATATATACATATATATACACAAACGTATAATTATCATATATTGTATAGTTCGTGATATCATCGGTCAAACTAGACGGTCAAACGTTGTGTAAAACTCTTTTCGGAAATATAAGTCTCGACAATTTGGATTGCTTATCATGTTGTCAAGGTTTAATTTATGTAAATATTAATCTTATAAGTATAGAATGATCGAAAAAGTGCGGGTCGTTACAAAGAACACCTTAAAACTGAACTTACGACGTCAAAGAGAAATCGGGGGCTGTTTTGAGTTGGATATTTAAAACCTATCTTTAACTTTGAATTGAAATTTTGTAAATTAGGAAAATTTTAGTTCATATGAACATGATAATATATCCAAAAATCATGGTTAAACTCAAAGTAAAAGTATATTTTTCAAAATGGTCATCAAGATGTCATTTTTACGACGGAAATGACTACCTTCTTCTAAGTGGATATGATACCTGTAACTCCGAATACAAACCAACACTTTTACAGTTTAGTTTAGAAAATTGAGTTCATTACAAAACCATAGCAATTTGATTCACTCAAAACCGATTTGTAATGAAGAAAGTATGGGTAAAACAATATTAGTTAGAAATAGCTAAATTAGCTACGGGGATATTTAGGGTTTAGGGTTTAGGGTTTAGGGTTTTGGGTTTTGGGTTGAGGGTTTACGAAGTAAACCCAAAAACCCTAAACCCTAAATCCTAAATCGGGCTAAATTCAAAAAAAAAAAAAAAACACTTCACACAAGATGAAAACAAAATGATTCAAATAAACTCAGTAGCAAAACATTCATTGCATTGAATGTTTTTATTTTTTTCTTCGAGCGTTTTCCCGCCAAAATAATGACATTCATTACAAAGTGTCTCTTTTAAATGTTCATATTTTGATTTAATCTATAATGTTCGTGAATAAAGTTTTTTCAAAAAATGAAAAGAAAAAAAAATATTTGCTTCCCCCTTCCCCCCAAAAAGTGCTTCCCTCTTGATTATGACCCTATATATATGTATGTATGTATGTATATATATATATATATATATATATATATATATATATATATATATATATATATATATATATATATATATATGTATATATATGTATATATATGTATATATATGTATATATATATGTATATATATATATATGTATATATGTATGTATATATATATATATATATATATATATATATATATAAAATTTTATAGGTTCGTGAATCGTTCCGAGGCCAAGTCTGATTTTCAACGATTTGAAAATCTATTAAAGTGAGTTATAGTCCCATTTTTTTTACTATCTAATATTTTGGGATGAGAATACATGTAGTTTTGTAAATATTTTACAAAATAGACACAAGTACTTGAAACTACATTCTATGATTGAATTATTATACCGGATATCACCCCTTTTGCTTGGTAACCTAAGAATTAGTGAACCAGTCCACTAATTGATGCGAATCCTAAAGATAGATCTATGGGCATTAACACGCCCCAGTCAGAGAAATTGAACTGCCTTAGTACTTCGATCTTTATACAGATGAGATACTTGTATGTTTGGGAATATTCTAGATGCATTTTGTTAATGTTGGTTACCAGATGTTCATCATATGAATGATTTTTAGGCAGATGTGATACCTGCAGGTTGTTTATGAAAATGAAATCTTGTGGTCTATTATGACGATTTATTATATATGTTAAACCTATGACTCACCAACATTTTTGTTGACGTTTTAAGCATGTTTTATTCTCAAGTGATTATTAAAAGCTTCCGCTGTTGCATGCTATTTAAAGACAAGATTTGGAGTCAGCATGCTTGTATTATATTGTTTAAAACTGCATTCGAAAACATCTTTTTTGTAATATAGTGTTAATCATCATGTAATGGTTGTGTGGAAAACTCTGTATGATTAGATTATCATTGATTGATAATCTATTTTATGTCAATTAAACCTTTATGGATGAAATAAAGGTTATGGTTTCTTTTTAAAACGAATGCAGACTTTGAAAAATGTCTCATATAGAGGTCAAAACCTTGCAATGAAACCAATTAATATGAAACGTTTATAATCGATATGAACGGGGCATTTCAATGAGGATGATGAGTTGTAGGGAATGAGGAGGTTCCCTTAATGATGCTTGTTGGTTATGTTATGCTTATGTTATGACATTCTTATTATTATTACTTTTATTCTGATGATTTGAACTATTGGTCTGTAATAACTTTGGGTATGTTTAATTATCGTATGCATGGAACTTCTTCTTATTATTATTATATATGCTTTTCGACTTCAGATGCTTCTCGACTACATTAAAAAGCTCGAAAAGGGGAGATTTGCTTTCCTCAATTTTAATTGTATTCCTCTTTATATTTTTATGCAATGAGGACATTGCAACTTTCTAAGTGTGGGGTAGTAGATGGTTAAAATGGTTATAAATTGTCTTCTTTTTAAAACAATTGCAAAAATGGGTACAATTTTTATTTTTTATTTTTAGGAAGTATAAATTCTTAGTCAAACTTATGTCTTTTTATTAACTTAATCTTAAAAATAAAAATAGAACTACTCTCAACTTTGAGATCGGACTACTTGTTTAAGATAGGAAGTAAACGCCCAAAAAATTGTGAAATGATTGCAAACTTATAGCCACTACCATATGGCATAATCGGCATAGACCACCGAGGCAGCAAAAGAGCCCCAATAAGGGCCATCTTAGAAAAAATTGCCAAATGTAAAGCTAATGCTAAGCATGAAAGCAAAAAAAAATGAAAAGTTAAAAGTCCCTAATGAAGGCCAAAAGGAGTGATGAAAACGAGAGAAAATAGTTCCAATGAAAACCACACACTTATAAAAATTATAGTTAGAAAATAAAAGAGTTCAATGATGACCAACTTGTATAAATTTGGATTAAGAAACATTAGGACTCCTTGTACTCTTTGGTCTAGTTCAGACTAGTTCTTATAATAATAAAAGCTAACTTTCAAAATAATTGGACATCTTTTTGACTTTGCATTTTACTTCAGCTTTATATACCCATTTAAATTGATATGATTTAATAGTTTACTTGAGGGCAAGTAAAAGCTCAAGTGTGGGTATTTGATAACTCCTAAATTATACAGTAATTTGATAACATTTTGAG
Source organism: Rutidosis leptorrhynchoides (assembly GCF_046630445.1). Taxonomy (NCBI): domain Eukaryota; kingdom Viridiplantae; phylum Streptophyta; class Magnoliopsida; order Asterales; family Asteraceae; genus Rutidosis; species Rutidosis leptorrhynchoides. Next base: position 149,241,587 of record NC_092337.1, read on the forward strand.
GAGTTATCCTGGCATTTTAAAGTCATTTTAATACTAAAACACACTAAAACGGGTAAAAACGGGGAAATTGGTATTTTTAATATTTTGTTGAAGTTATGTATCAAACAGGAGCAAAAACAGTCAAAAATGCAGAAAACATGATGAAGTCATTGGTGTGAAGGAAATGAAGTCGTCGGCTTCCTTGCAGGATTCCAGAATGTTCCAGTTTTGATCACAGAAATTGAAGACACTTGGCAACCAAGCAAAATACAGTCAAGCCGTCGGCTTCACACTGAAGCCGCCAGCCTAAATCACACAGTTTGTTCAACTTGTCGACCAAGTTCAAGCTATTTTTGGAAGATATTTTCGCCTTGATTCGAAAGATTTCAAACCGTCGGCTTAAGTTATATGAAAAAGATACTCCGTATTCTTCAAGGTCAAGTTTTACGTAGGCCCCAATCCAAGTGAAGGGAAGCTGTCGGCTTCTCATCCAAGCCGCCGGCTTGGGTTGGTGGTTTCTGAAGTTATAAATAGAGGCCTTAGGGTCAGTTTTTCATATACCAGACTTTCGTACTCTGCATTCAGAGACAAAATACGAATTCTTTAGGGTTTTTGTTTATCTTGAACTTTCAAGTTATCCAATCAAGTTTGTTTTGCAATTTCTTTTATGTCGGTAGGATTTTCTATCTTAATTCATGTCTTTCATTTGTTTTTACTTTAGTTATGGGCTAATAGCCTTACATATGCTTGAATCATGTAACACCTTGTGAACAGTTGCTCAAATATTCGAACTGTATGAAAGAAATAAGAAACTCGGATCTGGAACATGAAGTCGTCGGCTTCATAAACCAGAGCCTCCAGCTTTATCAGATTATTTTATTTTTCGATTGTAATTTATACTCAGATAAAATAAAACAATATTCGGCGGAAATATTCTACAGATTCAATGAAGCCGCCGGCTTCGTTGACTAAGCCGCCGGCTTTATTATAAAATCACATAAACAATAATCTGGCAGAATCTCTGGATTCTTTGTTATGTCTTATTTCTGATTAAAATACCACCGTTTGATTAATTTGATTTACATTAGTCAATCACTATTAAGTTTTACTTAGAACATCACTAGGTTTAAAACTTGGTAAACTTAAATATAATAAAATTAGATTATTTTAATAGTGAGGATTATAGCTAGTAACTATAATTAGGGTTTGGTTAATCATACTAAATCTATTATCAGGTCTTAAGAAAGTAAGAAATCAAGACATATATTCTAGGGTTAACCTGGTCAACTAATCTTGGATTAGATATTCTTAGATCATTAATAAATTTGAGTTTGGTTTTAATTCAAAAGGCAATTGTGAGCAAGGTGTGAAAGATTCAAGCATGTGTTTTATTCAATATCGTTTATCTCTTTAATTTATTTTCTTGGAATTTATTTGTTCTTTATTTCATAGTTAATTAAAGCAACCAAATCTTAAAATCAAAGTTTATATTATAAATCCTGTGACGATCGCTCCAAATCCATATGGACGAACACGTCATTCATTGATTTCATTGCGAGGTATTTGACCTCTATATGATACGTTTTGTAAATATTGCATTCTTTTGAAAAGGCACACCATAAATGAATATTTAAATCAAAGGTTTTCGACATCTGACGATTTCTACATATAGACAATCACCATAAATAATAGTTTACAACATTACTTCCGTTGACAATGCAGTCAAAATAAGATACATGGTGATGATTTGGTGAATGCAACGTTTCCTTGAAAAATATGTCATGTAAGACTCCATGCACATAGCTTGTCTAACATCTAAGCAAACAGCGGAAGACTTCTAGGAAACCTGAGAATAAACATGCTAACAAGTGTCAACACAAAGGTTGGTGAGTTCATAGTTTTAATGTTTCGTATAATCTGTATATAAAGGTGGATCACAAGATTTCAGTTGTTTCATCCAGAAACGTTTATCAAAATATTCTACGAAATTGAGTACCCTGGTAACTAAACTTAACGTATATATAATTTGTACCCTTTGTATAATCATCTTAAAAATACACGCAAACCAACATATACGCTTCTCAAATAGCATACGTCCGTTAAAAGGCTAGTGCTCTAGCTCGGACGGGGATATCAAGCCCTATGGATCCATATACTACTATTTGCGCCCACCAGTTCTTATAACTGGCAGTTAACAGTTACCAAAGCTAAGGGATTTTCGGTTCAAACTCAGTGTAGAATTTAGTATGTACTTGTATCCATTGCGTTTTAAATAAAGTGCATGTATTCTCAGCCTAAAAATATATATTGCAAAAGCAATTAAAAAGGGATCAATGAAACTCACCTTAGCAGCATATAAAGTCGTTCACCAAAATGTGATCGAAACTCGGATTACCAAATAATCGTAGATCTCAACCTAGAGAACATATGTTGGTCAATAAATGTCTATCAAGCTAGGTCTGGACATAGTGTATCACAATCCTAATGCTCGAGATTAACATACAAAAGTTATCCAAAGTCATTTCAAAAAGTCAATTTTGACAGTTGCTTAACCAAACGAGACGTGTTTTATATAAGGATTCATTTACTCGACTGGTAATATTCAAAAATCCAGCTTATCAACCTTACAAACAAGTTGTTTAAATATTAATTGCAGATTCAAAAGCAATTCCAATTAGCGTCAATTATAATTCAGTTGATCATATCTTTTAATCCGTTCATCGAAACTATTCGATATCTAAATGAAAAGTTATTGATTTTTCGCTAGCTTTCCAAAAACATGTATATCATATACCTTTTACCAGTAATATATATATTTAATTCGTGGTTCATTATAAACTGTTTAGCGACAAAATTTAGCATACAAGCATGTATAAATATATATACTCGAGCACTAGTCATGGATACACTATTAATATATAAAAGATAAAATATAAATGCTTACGTATCAATATTGTGATTCAATATTTCAGAAAAGTACGTAGACGTAACGGAAATGATAAACACTAGGTTTGATTCACAAATATACCCCCGAACATTACCCATAACCTCCTTGGCAATAACCCATAATTTCCTTAACTCTGCCCCGCTCGTAAAACCCGTTTTTAAATTACTCGAACAGCACTCCGTCGTAGTATTTTATGTATAATACTAATAATAATAAGATTAATAATAATGTTATTCTTAATATTAATTTTAATAATAATAATAATAATAATAATATCAATAATAATAATAATAATAATAATAATATAAATATTAATAAAATAAATAACAGATGGAGGTATGTGTGTGTGTCAAATGCCAGAACTCGATCGCGTTTTATAATGTTTCCTGAATCTTGATCCCATGCGATCGCATGGGTAATGTGGGTTAGTGCCATGCGATCGCATGGCCAGCTGTTTGGCACCCAATCTGTTTTGTTTTCATTCTGTCGACATATTTATATATATTATATATAATATATAAAATTTAAATAATTAATTATATATTATATTAAATTCACGTGCATAGTTGACTTGTAATTTTTGTCCCGATAATTCGTACGTTGTCACTCGACTTATGCCCCGGTTCCGGTTTCTCGAACGCATTTTCGTATGCTTAGAAAACTATCACTTTACGTTTCATGACTCGTACCTTTGTCAAAATATCGTCTTAAATTATCAGTAAACTATACCACTCGAGGTATAACTTATACATTTGAGTGTTTTGGTCATTTATTTCTATAAATCATCGTCTCGCTATTTGTTAATATATATATATATATATATATATATATATATATATATATATATATATATATATATATATATAATGCATACATTTTCATTTTGAAATAGTGTTTACTGTAGCAATTCACGGTAGCAAAGTCAATTTTTCTGTAGCAAATAGTGATTTTCGAAAACACCGTAGCATTTTGGGTACTGTAGCAATTTGAAAATACTGTAGCAAATTAGTGTTTTACTGGTTCATCTTAAACGCTTTAGTTAACTTATCTAAATATCAATCGAATCAATAAACGAATGTTACTATCGTTTACTAAACAACTTGAAATAATATATATGTATATATCTTTTTAATATACATAAATCAGTTTTTAAATACACATTGGAAGTTATTTATAATTAATTTTAATAATAAATATTTCAACTTATCATATATATTCAAATAGATATTTAAACCAATAAGTTTAATATACGGTATCAAACAATTAATACATTGTTATTTTTTAAGTTATAGTATATATGTATCTATTTACATATAATTGTTCGCGAATCGTCGGAAACAACCGAAGGGTATTTAAATATATAAAAGTAGTTCAAAAAAATTTTGAGATTCAGTTTAACAGACTTTGCTTATCGTGTCAGAAATGTTAATCATACAAAGATTAAGTTTAAATTTGATCAGAAATTTCCGGGTCATCACAAATCCTACCCGTTAAAGAAATTTCGTCCCGAAATTTGAGTGAGGTCATCATGGCTAACAATAAAAATGTTTTCATGACGTATATGAGTCGATAAATAGAGTTTTATCACCGTTGAATAATATGGATAAAGCAATCCAATTACTCGAAGCGTATGAGAGAAGTTATCGTAATTGAGTGAAATGGAGAATAGAGATGCGTCTTATCTCTTGACGTAATAACGATTGATTTCCGGAATTTAAGGAATAGAAAATCTTCATAATCTAAATAAGATTTGATTCTTCGGATTTTAAGGAAATTAAGATTTCCTTTGATTAAATGCGTAATCTGCCTTTATTGCTGCGTCCGATATTTTTCTATAAATTGACCTCTTCCGTTTCATTATTTTCACTACTCCTACATCTTCTTCCTCATTTCATACTTTCAAAAGATTGTGAAATGCTTCATCCAGTTCTGATTCTTGATATACTCCTAACTTTCATATCTGTCATTCTTCTTTTTCATCTACCACCAGAGGAAATTACTTTCTTCTACCATTACCTTGGGGTTATAGTGTTTTTCATTCTCCCGTGTCTTTATATTGCTATACGCATTGATATACACGGTTTGTAATTTTGGGGTTATTTTCGGGCTTTATATTTTCATTTATATTTCGGAGCTTCATGCTTTCGTTTTCTCTTCCCGACTTTAAGTCAAGCGAATAATGGTCCAGAATTCGTAGGTATGAATTTCGGAATAAACCTAATTAATGTTCTAAGAAAGAAACGGTAATTGCACAATCTGACTTGTCAAATTACCAGAATATCCGGAAAAGACCGAATCATCAAGAAATATATTTTCTTGATATATTTAGAGATTATATAGAATGAAAGAGTTATGTAACATGGTTTATGATGAGGGTGTGATCTGTGAACCTTTGTCACGTTCCATTAGAAACTCAACATGACTTACTGTAATATAATCACGTTGATCAAGTGTCATTATATTATACTAACTCATGCTTCAGTTCCTAACATTACTTCAAAACATCCATTTTTTCGAATTTTTCAGATTTTAGAAACTAAAATAGTTTCTTTTATGATGTAACACAGATAGTGCGGAGAGGTAATGATTTCAGATAAGAATGGTTTCAAAAAATATCTTCAGAAATATGGAGGATATTTATAATGGGAGATACGATGATATCTTAGAATATTTAAGATAAGATGATGATGAAGAATATTGTCCGCAAAGGTTTTAGAGTAAGGAGCAAGGTATTCGCTAATGATTTCAGCAGACTCTGAATCATTTGGATTCTTTGAAGGTAGATTTAGTCTTTGTGATTTGTCCACAGCCTCCTTCATGGTCTGCTCAATCCGTTTTTCAATTCCAAACCTTCTCTTTTTCTCTGCTTTACCACCATACTATTCTTTATCATCAAACTTTTGACTGTTAAGGTCGTTTACAGTTTTTGCTGCTTCATCAACATTTTTCCAAAATTCGGAGAACTAGTTTCGTAGTTTGGGGTGTTTTTTTTGGAAACTTCACATTCAAAGTATGTAAGTCCAGGAGGTAGACGTTATATGTACACATATAACTGTTGGCGTAGACGTGCTACAAGATTTCAAGATACTGATTGCTAATTCCCGATAGTTGGTATGGCAATTTCCGTTACAAGATGTGGATGAGTACATGATACAGTTTCAATGAGTATAAGGATTTTTCGAAAGGTCAAGGATTAATAAAGTTGTTTGTTAAATTTACTGCTAATGTGGCGGAACATGAAAGGTTCCCCAGTAACAAAACGTATAGATCAAGGTTACAATAAGGCTTAATCTGAAAAGTTGAAGTTGACTGGTTGGAAGTGTGGTAAAACTGGATACTATGAAAAGAAATTGCAAGATTATTTTCGGTAATAACAATGCTAAAGGATCTTTCACCCTTTTGAAGTCAAAGTATAGCTTTGAAAGATGTAGAGATCTAAGAATGATGTCACCGATTCAGAGTTATTGCTTGGATTCTGATACGTCAATATCAGAATATGTAATTGAATTTGTATGAAAATGATTGTATATCGCTGTGAGCATAGTTAATAATTTTTGAATCAAAGTTGAACAATTTACAATATAACATATTAATTGTGAACTTATATATTTCCTGAGTATTACCTACCCGTTAAAGATTTCACAATTAATACTTTGTACAAAAGAATTTTTATTACCGTTTTTATGAAAATATATGTATGTATATTTTCTTCAGATGTAATACAGATTTAATGAGTTAATATCATATTAAGCTCATTTGATTTTCGGCTTGAATTAGAAATGAATAATCTCTAAAATATTAAAGATTACATAATCTTTGCGGAGTATTTCGCTAATGAAATCAATACTTCATTATTTATTCTTATTGATATTCCTTGGTGAAGGGTGTTGATATTCGTGGAATTCTTGCAAACTTCGCAAGGTGCAAATGATGTTTTCTAGAAAGTTTCGAGTGCATCGAAGATGAAAGTGTAAAATCAACCATATTATTGAATAATACACTTGGTTTATTATGAAACGGAATTCTTTGGATTGAAACAGAGATTGTAGTTAACGAAGGTTAAGTTGTTAACGAAGGATGTACATCATAGCATATTAGTAATATGAATTTAACCGAGTAGTATTTACCCTTTTTCAATTCATACTTAATAGCTTAGTACGAAAAGATTTATTTTGATTTCAAAATTCATATATATTAAATATCCATAAAATTTATTCAGGGGAAATAAGTTAATACTTCATCGGTTATTGTTGCTGGTATTTCTTGGTAACTACGATGCGTATGACGTTGATGTTCAAGGTACATATTGTGATGTTGAGGCTTGCGGTGTGGATGTTGTTGGTGGTGGTAATGGTACTGTTGGTGTTGTCATCGGTGGTACTGTTGATGCCGGAGATTCCGCTGGTGCTTGTAACCTTTGCACCATATTCTCCAAAGCCACTACCCGAGCGCGAAGCTCGTTGACTTCTTCTACTACACCGGGATGATTGGCGGTTCGGACGAGCGGATGAATAAGATCCAGAATTTGAGAGAGTATATGATCATGACGAGATATTCTGGAGATGAGAAAGAAAATGGTATTACGAACAGGTTCGTCGGTAAGTGCTTCAGGTTCTTCGCCAAGAGGGCAATGTGGTGGATGGAAGGGATCGCCTTCTTCTTGTCTCCAATAATTAAGTAGGCTACGAACCCATCCCCAATTCATCCAGAATAGATGATGGCTAATTGGTTGATCCATTCCGGTTACACTTTCTTCAGAGTTCAGGTGAATATCCATATCGGAATAGCTGTCGGAGTTTAAGGAATTTGAACTAGATACGTGATCCATCTTGTATAATCAGGGAATTGATTTTGATATGAGATAGATTATAGGATTTAGTTTAGTATTCTCCGATACATAATTTACATATGTATATATAATACCACAATCCCATAAGTTACGGAGAAATTTTCGGAAGATATTAGGAAAAGTTTACAGTAACAGATACGATAAGATATGAATTTTTTGTCTATACACTATTTATGCAATAAATGCAGGAAAACGTGTCTAGACTTAAGAATGATAAGCATGTAATTTTCGACAAGAAATGATAAGCAAAACTTTTAACATGCAGACACGGTCGAAGTCCAGACTTACTAATGCATCTTAACAACTATCAGTTAGACACATTCATGCAAGACCTGGTTCGCTAGGACCAACGCTCTAATACCAACTGTGACGATCGCTCCAAATCCATATGGACGAACACGTCATTCATTGATTTCATTGCGAGGTATTTGACCTCTATATGATACGTTTTGTAAACATTGCATTCTTTTGAAAAGGCACACCATAAATGAATATTTAAATCAAAGGTTTTTGACATCTGACAATTTCTACATATAGACAATCACCATAAATAATAGTTTACAACATTACTTCCGTTGACAATGCAGTCAAAATAAGATACATGGTGATGATTTGGTGAATGCAACATTTCCTTGAAAAATATGTCATGTAAGACTCCATGCACATAGCTTGTCTAACATCTAAGCAAACAGCAGAAGACTTCTAGGAAACCTGAGAATAAACATGCTAACAAGTGTCAACACAAGGGTTGGTGAGTTCATAGTTTTAATGTTTCGTATAATTTGTATATAAAGGTGGATCACAAGATTTCAGTTGTTTCATCCAGAAACGTTTATCAAAATATTCTACGAAATTGAGTACCCTGGTAACTAAACTTAACGTATATATAATTTGTACCCTTTGTATAATCATCTTAAAAATACACGCAAACCAATGTGTACGCTTCTCAAATAGCATACGTCCGTTAAAAGGCTAGTGCTCTAGCTCGGACAGGGATATCAAGCCCTATGGATCCATATACTACTACTCGCGCCCACCAGTTCTTATAACTGGCAGTTAACAGTTACCAAAGCTAAGGGATTTTCGGTTCAAACTCAGTGTAGAATTTAGTATGTACTTGTATCCATTGCGTTTTAAATAAAGTGCATGTATTCTCAGCCCAAAAATATATATTGCAAAAGCAATTAAAAAGGGATCAATGAAACTCACCTTAGCAGCATATAAAGTCGTTCACCAAAATGTGATCGAAACTCGAATTACCAAATAATCGTAGATCTCAACCTAGAGAACATATGTTGGTCAATAAATGTCTATCAAGCTAGGTCTGGACATAGTGTATCACAATCCTAATGCTCGAGATTAACATACAAAAGTTATCCAAAGTCATTTCAAAAAGTCAATTTTGACAGTTGCTTAACCAAACGAGACGTGTTTTATATAAGGATTCATTTACTCGACTGGTAATATTCAAAAATCCAGCTTATCAACCTTACAAACAAGTTGTTTAAATATTAATTGCAGATTCAAAAGCAATTCCAATTAGCGTCAATTATAATTCAGTTGATCATATCTTTTAATCCGTTCATCGAAACTATTCGATATCTAAATGAAAAGTTATTGATTTTTCGCTAGCTTTCCAAAAACATGTATATCATATACCTGTTACCAGTAATATATATATTTAATTCGTGGTTCATTATAAACTGTTTAGCGACAAAATTTAGCATACAAGCATGTATAAATATATATACTCGAGCACTAGTCATGGATACACTATTAATATATAAAAGATAAAATATAAATGCTTACGTATCAATATTGTGATTCAATATTTCAGAAAAGTACGTAGACATAACGGAAATGATAAACACTAGGTTTGATTCACAAATATACCCCCGAACATTACCCATAACCTCCTTGGCAATAACCCATAATTTCCTTAACTCTGCCCCGCTCGTAAAACCCGTTTTTAAATTACTCGAACAGCACTCCGTCGTAGTATTTTATGTATAATACTAATAATAATAAGATTAATAATAACGTTAATCTTAATATTAATTTTAAAAATAATAATAATAATAATATAAATATTAATAATAATAATAATAATATAAATATTAATAAAATAAATAACAGATGGAGGTATGTGTGTGTGTCAAATGCCAGAACTCGATCGCGTTTTATAATGTTTCCTGAATCTTGATCCCATGCGATCGCATGGGTAATGTGGGTTAGTGCCATGCGATCGAATGGCCAGCTGTTTGGCACCCAATCTGTTTTGTTTTCATTCTGTCGACATATTTATATATATTATATATAATATATAAAATATAAATAATTAATTATATATTATATTAAATTCACGTGCATAGTTGACTTGTAATTTTCATCCCGATAATTCGTACGTTGTCACTCGACTTATGCCCCGGTTCCGGTTTCTCGAACGCATTTTTGTATGCTTAGAAAACTATCACTTTACGTTTCATGACTCGTACCTTTGTCAAAATATCGTCTTAAATTATCAGTAAAATATACCACTCGAGGTATAACTTATACATTTGAGTGTTTTGGTCATTTACTTCTATAAATCATCGTCTCGCTATTTGTTAATATATATATATATATATATATATATATATATATATAATGCATACATTTTCATTTTGAAATAGTGTTTACTGTAGCTATTCACTGTAGCAAAGTCAATTTTTCTGTAGCAATTCACTGTAGCAAAGTCAATTTTTCTGTAGCAAATAGTGATTTTCGAAAACACCGTAGCATTTTGGGTACTGTAGCAATTTGAAAATACTGTAGCAAATTAGTGTTTTACTGGTTCATCTTAAACGCTTTAGTTAACTTATCTAAATATCAATCGAATCAATAAACGAATGTTACTATCATTTACTAAACAACTTGAAATTATATATATGTATATATCTTTTTAATATACATAAATCAGTTTTTAAATACACATTGGAAGTTATTTATAATTAATTTTAATAATAAATATTTCAACTTATCATATATATTCAAATAGATATTTAAACCAATAAGTTTAATGTACGGTATCAAACAATTAATACATTGTTATTTTTTTAAGTTATAGTATATATGTATCTATTTACATATAATTGTTCGCGAATCGTCGGAAACAACCGAAGGGTATTTAAATATATAAAAGTAGTTCAAAAAAATTTTGAGATTCAGTTTAACAGACTTTGCTTATCGTGTCAGAAATGTTAATCATACAAAGATTAAGTTTAAATTTGATCAGAAATTTCCGGGTCATCACAAATCCACTCGTTCTCTTGGGACGAACCTTAACCTACTAAAAACTAAATTACATCTGATCGGATTCTGTTGCTCGTTAGGGTTAAAAGTAAACCGTAAATTAAGATATTATAAATTTAAAAGTTAGATTAAATGACACGCAATACTGCACACACTTTTGACATATCATCCTCTCAGTCTGACCATCTGTCTGTGGGTGATAGGAGGTTTCATATCCAGTCGAGTCCCCAGCGCCTCTTGCAATGATTGCCAGAATCTAGACGTGAAACGACTATCCCGATCTGAGATGATGGACACTGGAACTCAATGTCTCGATACAATCTCCTTCAAAAATAGTCGAGCTAGCTTTTGTAGCTTGTCGGTTTCCTTCATTGACAGAAAGTGTGCGGATTTCGTGAGACGGTCAACGATAACCCAAATCGTATCATAACCGTTCACGGTCTTTGGAAAGTTTGTGATTAAATCCATGGTAATGCACTCCCACTTCCACTCAGGAATCTCCGGTTGTTGCAGCAATTATGATGGTTTATGATACTCGGCCTTGACCTTGGAACAAGTCAAGCACTTTCCAACATACATAGCAATATCAGCTTTCATGTTAGGCCACAAGTAACTTTCTTTGAGATCATGAAACATCTTTCCTGTTCCCGAGTGAATCAAATATCTATCTTGTGTGCTTCATCGAGAACCACATTCCTTAGTTCACCAAATCGTGGCACCCAAATTCTTCAAGCAAAATGTCTTGTGTGCTTCATCGAGAACCACATTCCTCGTTTAAAATATTCTCTTTCTTCAGAGCTTCTAACTGAGCCTCCCGAATTTGGTTGGCGATGTTCGTGCGAATAGTTAGATTTAATGCCCGGACTCAAAGAGGTGGAGTTCTCTCCTTTCTACTAAGGGCATTGGCTACTACATTCGCTTTCCCGGGGTGATAGCTTATATCACAGTCATAGTCATTTTGCAACTCAACCCAACGATGTTGTCTCATGTTTAATTGCTTCTGATCAAAGATATGTTGGAGGCTCTTTTAGTTGGTGTACACCATGCTCTTGGTTCCATATAGATAATGTCTCCACATCTTAAGTGCAAAAACCATAGCTCCGAGCTCCAATTCGCGTGTCATGTAGTTCTGCTCGTGGGTATTTAGTTATCGTGAGGCGTAGGAGATAACCTCCGTGCATTGCATCAGCTCACACCCAAAGCCTTGTCGCAAAGCGTCACAATAAATCACAAAATCTTCGTTTCCCTCGGGTAGCGATAAGATCGGTGCAGTGGTCAGTGTCTTCTTTAGTAACTGAAATGTAGACTCTTGCTCTGGTAACCACGCATACTTCTTACCCTTATGCGTCAGTGCAGTTAGGGGTCGAGCTATCCTTGAAAAATCCTGAATGAATCATCTATAATAGCTTGCAAGTCCTAGAAATTATCGAATCCAGGTCGAGGTTTTTGGTGTCTCCCATTTACTAATGACTTCGATCTTGGTAGGGTCTACTTGAATTCCATTACTACTAACCACATGATGTAGTGACCCGAACTTTTCCATGTTTATATATATTAAATAAAATTGTTATTTACATGATTAAGTGTTTCCAACATGTTAAGCAATCAAACTTGTTAAGATTTGATTAATTTAAATAGGTTTCATATAGACAATTGACCACCCAAGTTGACCGGTGATTCACGAACGTTAAAACTTGTAAAAACTATACGATGACATATATATGGTTATATATATAGTTAACATGATTTTATTATAAGTATGTATCTCATTAGGTATTTTAACAATGAGTTATATACATAAAAATGAGACTATTAATTTAAGAAACTCGAAAATGATATATATAACGATTATCGTTATAACAACGTCTTACTAGGTACATATGAATCATATTAAGATATTGATACACTTGGTTAATTATTTTAAATGATAAGTAAATATATTATTAAGTGTATTAACAATGAAATACATATGTAAAAATAAGACTACTAACTTAATGATTTCGAAACGAGACATATATGTAACGATTATCGTTGTAACGACATTTAACTGTATATATATATATCATACTAAGATATATTATATATCATAATATCATGATAATATAACAATTTAACATCTCATTTGTTATAATAAACAATGGGTTAACAACATTCAACAAGATCGTTAACCTAAAGGTTTCAAAACAACGTTTACATGTAACGACTAACGATGACTTAACGACTCAGTTAAAATGTATATACATGTAGTGTTTTAATATGTATTCATACACTTTTGAAAGACTTCAAGACACTTATCAAAATACTTCTACTTAACAAAAATGCTTACAATTACATCCTCGTTCAGTTTCATCAACAATTCTACTCGTATGCACCCGTATTCGTACTCGTACAATACACAGCTTTTAGATGTATGTACTATTGGTATATACACTCCAATGATCAGCTCTTAGCAGCCCATGTGAGTCACCTAACACATGTGGGAGCCATCATTTGGCAACTAGCATGAAATATCTCATAAAATTACAAAAATATGAGTAATCATTCATAACTTATTTACATGAAAACAAATTACATATCCTTTATATCTAATCCATACACCAACGACCAAAAACACCTACAAACACTTTCATTCTTCAATTTTCTTCATCTAATTGATCTCTCTCAAGTTCTATCTTCAAGTTTCAAGTGTCCTTCATAAATTCCAAAAGTTCTAGTTTCATAAAATCAAGAATACTTCCAAGATTGCAAGTTTACTTCCAAGTTTTCTAAATCCATTCCAAGTAATCATCCAAGATCAATAAACCTTTGTTACTTACAGTAGGTTATCTTTCTAATACAAGGTAATAATCATATTCAAACTTTAATTCAATTTCTATAACTATAACAATCTTATTTCGAGTGGAAATCTTACTTGAAATTGTTTTCGTGTCATGATTCTGCTTCAAGAACTTTCAAGCCATCCAAGGATCCTTTGAAGCTAGATCTATTTTTCTCATTTCCAATAGGTTTATCCAAGGAACTTGAGGTAGTAATGATGTTCATAACATCATTCGATTCATACATATAAAGCTATCTTATTCGAAGGTTTAAACTTGTAATCACTAGAACATAGTTTAGTTAATTCTAAACTTGTTCGCAAATAAAAGTTAATCCTTCTAACTTGAATTTTAAAATCAACTAAACACATGTTCTATATCTATATGATATGCTAACTTAATGATTTAAAACCTGGAAACACGAAAAACACCGTAAAACCGGATTTACGCCGTCGTAGTAACACTGCGGGCTGTTTTGGGTTAGTTAATTAAAAACTATGATAAACTTTGATTTAAAAGTTGTTATTCTGGGAAAATTATTTTTATTATTAACATGAAACTATATCCAAAAATTATGGTTAAACTCAAAGTGGAAGTATATTTTCTAAAATGGTCATCTAGACGTCGTTCTTTCGACTGAAATGACTACCTTTACAAAAACGACTTTTAACTTATTTTTCCGACTATAAACCTATACCTTCTCTGTTTATATTTATAAAATAGAGTTCAATATGAAACCATAGCAATTTGATTTACTCAAAACGGATTTAAAATGAAGAAGTTATGGGTAAAACAAGATTGGATAATTTTTCTCATTTTAGCTACGTGAAAATTGGTAACAAATCTATTCCAACCATAACTTAATCAACTTGTATTGTATATTATGTAATCTTGAAATACCATAGACACGTATACAATGTTTCGACCTATCATGTTGACACATCTATATATATTTCGGAACAACCATAGACACTCTATATGTGAATGTTGGAGTTAGCTATACAGGGTTGAGGTTGATTCCAAAATATATATAGTTTGAGTTGTGATCAATACTGAGATACATATACACTGGGTCGTGGATTGATTCAAGATAATATTTATCGATTTATTTCTGTACATCTAACTGTGGACAACTAGTTGTAGGTTACTAACGAGGATAGCTAACTTAATAAACTTAAAACATCAAAATATATTAAAAGTGTTGTAAATATATTTTGAACATACTTTGATATATATGTATATATTGTTATAGGTTCGTGAATCAACCAGTGGCCAAGTCTTACTTCCCGACGAAGTAAAAATCTGTGAAAGTGAGTTATAGTCCCACTTTTAAAATCTAATATTTTTGAGATGAGAATACATGCAGGTTTTATAAATGATTTACAAAATAGACACAAGTACGTGAAACTACATTCTATGGTTGAATTATCGAAATCGAATATGCCCCTTTTTATTAAGTCTGGTAATCTAAGAATTAGGGAACAGACACCCTAATTGACGCGAATCCTAAAGATAGATCTATTGGGCCTAACAAACCCCATCCAAAGTACCGGATGCTTTAGTACTTCGAAATTTATATCATATCCGAAGGGTGTCCCGGAATGATGGGGATATTCTTATATATTCATCTTGTTAATGTCGGTTACCAGGTGTTCACCATATGAATGATTTTTATCTCTATGTATGGGATGTGTATTGAAATATGAAATCTTGTAGTCTATTGTTACGATTTGATATATATAGGTTAAACCTATAACTCACCAACATTTTTGTTGACGTTTAAAGCATGTTTATTCTCAGGTGAATACTAAGAGTTTCCGCTGTTACATATTAAAATAAGGACAAGATTTGGAGTCCATGTTTGTATGATATTGTGTAAAAACTGCATTCAAGAAACTGATTTCGATGTAACATATTTGTATTGTAAACTATTATATAATGGTCGTGTGTAAACAGGATATTTTAGATTATCATTATTTGATAATCTACGTAAAGCTTTTTGAACCTTTATTTATGAAATAAAGGTTATGGTTTGTTTTAAAAATGAATACAGTCTTTGAAAAACGTCTCATATAGAGGTCAAGACCTCGCAACGAAATTAATTAATATGGAACGTTTTTAATCAATAGGAACGTGACATTTCAGTTGGTATCCGAGCGTTGGTCTTAGAGAACCAGAAAATTTGCATTAGTGTGTCTTATCGAGTTTGTTAGGATGCATTAGTGAGTCTGGACTTCGACCGTGTTTTCTTTAAAAATGATTGCTTAACATTTTTGTTGGAAACTATATATTATTAACATGTATATATTATGTGATATATTAATCTCTTAACATGTTTGATATTGTGTGATAGATGTCTACCTCTAGCACAAATCCCATTGACTCACCTAATAATAACGAAGGGTCGAATATATATTGGACTGATTCACAAGTTCCCGAAGAAGAACAGGAAGAAGAATCAGAACCGGAAGAAGAATCAGAACCGAAAGAGGAGGAACCGGAGGAGGAAATAGAACCGGTGGGGGAAATAATAAAACGGTTAAGTAAAAGAAAATCCTCAACCAACCGACCAAGGTTAATTATGGTCAATGGTGTTTCCGCCAAGGAAGCAAAATATTGGGAGGATTACCAATTCTCCGATGAATCGGATTCCGACGAGAATTCCGATGAAGTTATAGAAATTACCCCAACTGAATTTAAAAAGGCAAAAGAAAATAATAAGGGAAAGGGCATAAAAATAGAGAAATCTAATTCCAACCCCGATGAACTTTATATGTATCGTCAACCCCCGAAGCCCTTAAGTTGTAACAATGACCCGGGAACCTCTAAACCACCAGGTTTTTCTAAACCGTTGTGGAAAACGACAGCTCGTATTAGGGGAACATCATATATCCCTAGAAACTTGGCAAAACGAACCAAAACCGAAGAAGAAGAAACGAGCGAGTCGGAATAAGATAGTTGTATTCGTGTGGTGTAATATATGTAATATACTGTGCTTATGCTTTATGATATATGTAAAAATTGCTTGTATTAATAAGTATTTTTTTTATGAATCTAACTCTTGTCTATTTTACAGTATAAAAACACAAAATGGATAGACAACCCAATATTTTAAGAGACCTACCCGGAGACATGATTGATGAAATCTTGTCTAGAGTCAGTCAGAATTCTTCGGCACAACTATTTACGGCGAAATTAGTTTGTAAGACATTCGAAGAACGTTCCAAGAATGTCTTGGTTTATAAGAGACTTTCGTTTGAAAGATGGGGGATATCACATTGGGAAACCCATAAGTTACGATGTGTTTACTTTGACGCATATATTGCGGGGAACCCAAGTGCTATTTTACGCAACGGGTTAAGAAATTATTTTGACTCAATGTATCCGAATATAGGATTTCATGATTTAGAAAAAGCGGCTAACATGCAACATAAAGAAGCATGCTATGCTTACGGGTTAGTAATGTTCGCTTCTCACCAAAGTGAGAAAAAGAACATCGGGCTACAACTATTAAACAAAACGTTCCCACAAGTGACGGAGTCGGTAATTGGGGTAAGAAATTAGGTTTTTAGGTTATTACGAGACTGTTGGTCATTACGTAACCCTCGTCCCTTTGACGACGTTACAACACGCTATCTTATCAACGGCCATAACGGTTATGTTCCACAAGACCAAGGATGGGAAGTAGTCCTAGTAAAACCAGAATGCATGACTTGTTTCTGGACGTATGAATTACGTGTCTTTATTGCCTTTGCTGAACGACTTTTGTACTAGCTAGAATTATCTTCACAACTATCTTGTATCAAAGTTATTGTGTGCTATATTTCATGCTTTATGTAAAATAAGCGGTATTGTAAGTTTGTAAAATATTGTATAAAAGTTTGAACGCGAAATATTATTATAATCATTTTTTCGTATAGAATTGTAGTAGTTGAATTGTATATTAGCTACTAAGTATCAACTTAACGGGTAGGTACTACCCGAATTTAAACTTATAAAACGCTAATATGAAGAAAAAGCTTTTATAAATGAGTTCATATTATGCTACGAAATACTATTAACTACTCTTAATATTCTGTATGATTAACTTGTTCCATTTGACTATTTTGAAGGAAATGGCACCGACTACTCGACACACCGTGAATATGAATGAAGAGGAATTCCGTACTTTTCTAGCTTCAAACATAGCCGCAGTACAGGCTGCGCTACATACCAACAATAACCTTGGATCTAGCAGTACAGGAAATCGTGTAGGATGCACCTACAAAGAATTCACTGCCTGTAAACCTTTGGAATTTGATGGAACCGAAGGACCGATCGGATTGAAACGGTGGACCGAGAAGGTCGAATCGGTGTTTGCCATAAGTAAGTGTACTGAAGAGGACAAAGTGAAGTACGTTACGCATACCTTCACAGGTTCTGCGTTAACATGGTGGAATACCTATCTAGAGCAAGTGGGACAAGATGATGCGTACGCACTACCGTGGTTAGCATTCAAGCACTTGATGAACGAGAAGTACCGTCCCAGAACCGAGGTCAATAAGCTCAAGACAGAACTTAGAGGGTTACGAACCCAAGGATTTGATATTACCACGTACGAAAGATGATTCACAGAATTGTGCCTATTGTGTCCGGGAGCGTTCGAAGATGAGGAAGAGAAGATCGACGCGTTTGTGAAAGGATTACCGGAATGAATCCAAGAAGATATAAGTTCACACGAGCCCGCCTCCATACAACAGGCATGTAGAATGGCTCACAAACTAGTGAACCAGATTGAGGAAAGAATTAAAGAACAGACGGCTGAAGAGGCCAATGTGAAGCAATTCAAAAGAAAGTCGGAGGAAAACGGTGATAAGAATCACCAATACAACAACAACAGCAATTACAATAATAATCGCAACAATTATCCCAACAATCGCAACATCAATCGCAACTACAACAAACGACCCAACAACAACAACAACAACAACAACAACAATAACAACAACTACAACAATCATCCCAACAACAATAACAACCGCAACAACAACAACAATCAGAAGCAGCTATGACAAAGGTGTGAAAAGTATCACTCGGGGTTCTGCACTAAATTTTGCAACAAGTGTAAAAGAAATGGTCATAGTGCGGCGAAGTGTGAGGTCTACGGACCAGGGGTTAATAGAACGAAAGGAACAAATGGTGTCGGAACGAGTAATGGCGGAGCAAGTAGTGTCGGAGCAAGTTATGCCAATGTAGTTTGTTATAAATGTGGAAAACCGGCCACATTATTAGAAATTGCCCGAACCAGGAGAACACGAATGGACAACGCCGCAGAAGAGTTTTCAATATTAATGCGGCAGAGGCACAGGAAGACCCGGAGCTTGTTACGGGTACGTTTCTTATTGACAATAAATCTGCTTACGTTTTATTTGATTCGGGTGCGGATAGAAGCTATATGAGTAGAGATTTTTGTGCTAAATTAAGTTGTCCATTGACGTCGTTGGATAGTAAATTTTTACTCGAATTAGCAAATGGTAAATTAATTTCAGCAGATAATATATGCCAGAATCGAGAAATTAAACTGGGTAGCGAAATATTTAAGATTGATTTGATACCAGTAGAGTTAGGGAGTTTTGATGTAATAGTTGGCATGGACTGGCTGAAGAAGGTGAAATTAGAGATCGTATGTTATAAAAATGCAATTCGCATTGTACGAGAAGAAGAAGAACCCTTAATGGTGTACGGAGAAAAGGGCAACATGAAGCTACATCTTATTAGTAATTTGAAGGCACAAAAACTAATAAGAAAAGGTTGCTATGCTGTTCTAGCACACGTCGAGAAAGTACAAACTGAAGAAAACATCATCAATGATGTTCCCGTCGCAAAAGAATTTCCTGATGTGTTTCCAAAAGAATTACCGGGACTACCTCCACATCGATCTGTTGAATTTCAAATAGATCTTGTACCAGGAGCTGCACCAATAGCTCGTGCTCCTTATAGACTCGCACCCAGCGAGATGAAAGAACTGCAAAGCCAACTGCAAGAACTATTAGAACGTGGTTTCAGTCGACCAAGCACATCACCATGGGGAGCTCCTGTTTTGTTTGTCAAGAAGAAGGATGGTACATTTAGGTTGTGTATTGACTACAGAGAGTTGAACAAACTTACCATCAAAAACCGTTATCCACTGCCGAGAATTGACGACTTATTTGATCAACTACAAGGCTCGTTGGTTTATTCGAAGATCGATTTACGTTCTGGATATCATCAAATGCGAGTAAAGGAGGATGATATTCCAAAAACTGCTTTTAGGACGCGTTATGGTCATTACGAGTTTATGGTTATGCCGTTTGGATTTACTAACGCACCAGCTGTGTTCATGGACCTTATGAACCGGGTGTATGGGCCATATCTTGACAAGTTTGTCATTATTTTCATCGATGACATACTTATTTACTCAAAGAATGATCAAGAGCACGAAGAACATTTGAGAAAAGTGCTAGAAGTATTGAGGAAAGAAAAACTGTACGCTAAGTTTTCAAAGTGTGCATTTTGGTTGGAAGAAGTTCAATTCCTCGGTCACATAGTGAACAAAGAAGGTATCCAGGTGGACTCGGCAAAGATCGAAACCGTTGAAAAGTGGGAAACCCCAAAAACTCCGAAGCATATACGTCAATTTTTAGGATTGGCTGGTTACTACAGAAGATTCATTCAAGATTCTCCAAAATAGCAAAACCCTTGACTGCATTAACGCATAAAGGGAAGAAATTTGAATGGAAGGATGAACAAGAGAAGGCGTTTCAATTATTGAAGAAAATGCTAACTACGGCACCTATATTGTCATTGTCTGAAGGGAATGATGGTTTTGTGATTTATTGTGACGCATCAAAGCAAGGTCTCGGTTGTGTATTAATGCAACGGACGAAGGTGATTGCTTATGCGTCTAGACAATTGAAGATTCACGAGCAAAATTATACGACGCATGATTTGGAATTAGGCGCGGTTGTTTTTGCATTAAAGACTTGGAGGCACTACTTATATGGGGTCAAAAGTATTATATATACCGACCACAAAAGTCTTCAACACATATTTAATCAGAGACAACTGAATATGAGGCAGCGTAGGTGGATTGAGTTGTTGAATGATTACGACTTTGAGATTCGTTACCACCCGAGGAAGGCAAATGTGGTAGCCGACGCCTTGAGCAGAAAAGACAGAGAACCCATTCGAGTAAAATCTATGAATATAATGATTCACACTAACCTTACTACTCAAATAAAGGATGCGCAAAAAGGAGTTTTAAAAGAGGGAAATTTAAAGGATGAAATACCCAAAGGATCGGAGAAGCATGTTAATATTCGGGAAGACGGAACCCGGTATAGGGCTGAAAGAATTTGGGTACCAAAATTTGGAGATATGAGAGAAATGGTACTTAGAGAAGCTCATAAAACCAGATACTCAATACATCCTGGAACGGGGAAGACGTACAAGGATCTTAAGAAACATTTTTGGTGGCCAGGTATGAAAGCCGATATTGCTAAATATGTAGGAGAATGTTTGACGTGTTCTAAGGTCAAAGCTAAACATCAGAAACCATCAGGTCTACTACAACAACCTGAAATCCCGGAATGGAAATGGGAAAACATTACCATGGATTTCATTACTAAATTGCCAAGGACTGCAAGTGGTTATGATACTATTTGGGTAATAGTTGATCGTCTCACCAAGTCAGCACACTTCCTGCCAATAAGAGAAGATGACAAGATGGAGAAGTTAGCACGATTGTATTTGAAGGAAGTCGTCTCCAGACATGGAATACCAATCTCTATTATCTCTGATAGGGATGTCAGATTTATTTCAAGATTCTGGCAGACATTACAGCAAGCATTGGGAACTCGTTTAGACATGAGTACTGCCTATCATCCACAAACTGATGGGCAGAGCGAAAGGACGATACAAACGCTTGAAGACATGCTACGAGCTTGTGTTATTGATTTCGGAAACAGTTGGGATCGACATCTACCGTTAGCATAATTTTCCTACAGTAACAGCTACCATTCAAGCATTGAGATGGCGCCGTTTGAAGTACTTTATGGTAGAAAGTGCAGGTCTCCAATTTGTTGGAGTGAAGTGGGGGATAGACAGATTACGGGTCCGGAGATAATACAAGAAACTACCGATAAAATCATCCAAATTCAACAAAGATTGAAAATCGCCCAGAGTCGACAAAAGAGCTACGCGGACAGTAAAAGAAAAGATATAGAGTTTGAAATTGGAGAAATGGTCATGCTTAAGGGATCACCTTGGAAAGGCGTTGTTCGATTTGGTAAATGGGGGAAACTAAATCCAAGGTACATTGGACCATTCAAGATTATAGATCGTGTCGGACCAGTAGCTTACCAACTGGAGCTACCTCAACAACTCGCGGCTGTACATAACACTTTCCATGTCTCAAATTTGAAGAAATGTTTTGCTAAAGAAGATCTCACTATTCCGTTGGACGAAATCCAAATCAATGAAAAACTTCAATTCATTGAAGAACCCGTCGAAATAATGGATCGTGAGGTTAAGAGACTTAAACAAAACAAGATACCGATTGTTAAGGTTCGATGGAATGCTCGTAGAGGACCCAAGTTCACCTGGGAGCGTGAAGATCAGATGAAGAAGAAATACCCGCATTTATTTCCAGAAGATACGTCAACACCTCCAACTGCTTAAAATTTCGGGACGAAATTTATTTAACGGGTAGGTACTGTAGTGACCCGAACTTTTCCATGTTTATATTTATATATATATTAAATGAAATTGTTATTTACATGATTAAGTGTTTCCAACATGTTAAGCAATCAAACTTGTTAAGACTTGATTAATTGAAATAGGTTTCATATAGACAATTGACCACCCAAGTTGACCGGTGATTCACGAATGTTAAAACTTGTAAAAACTATACGATGACATATATATGGTTATATATATAGTTAACATGATTTTATTATAAGTATGTATCTCATTAGGTATTTTAACAATGAGGTATATACATAAAAATGAGACTATTAATTTAAGAAACTCGAAAACGATATATATAACGATTATCGTTATAACAACGTCTTACTAGGTACATATGAATCATATTAAGATATTGATACACTTGGTTAATTATGTTAAATGATAAGTAAATATATTATTAAGTGTATTAACAATGAAATACATATGTAAAAATAAGACTACTAACTTAATGATTTCGAAACGAGACATATATGTAACAATTATCGTTGTAACGACATTTAACTATATATATATCATACTAAGATATATTATATATCATAATATCATGATAATATAACAATTTAACATCTCATTTGTTATAATAAACAATGGGTTAACAACATTCAACAAGATCGTTAACCTAAAGGTTTCAAAACAACGTTTACATGTAACGACTAACGATGACTTAACGACTCAGTTAAAATGTATATACATGTAGTGTTTTAATATGTATTCATATACTTTTGAAAGACTTCAAGACACTTATCAAAATACTTCTACTTAACAAAAATGCTTACAATTACATCCTCGTTCAGTTTCATCAACAATTCTACTCGTATGCACCCGTATTCGTACTCGTACAATACACAGCTTTTAGATGTATGTACTATTGGTATATACACTCCAATGATCAGCTCTTAGCAGCCCATGTGAGTCACCTAACACATGTGGGAGCCATCATTTGGCAACTAGCATGAAATATCTCATAAAATTACTAAAATATGAGTAATCATTCATGACTTATTTACATGAAAACAAATTACATATCCTTTATATCTAATCCATACACCAACGACCAAAAACACCTACAAATGCTTTCATTCTTCAATTTTCTTCATCTAACTAATCTCTCTCAAGTTCTATCTTCAAGTTCCAAGTGTTCTTCATAAATTCCAAAAGTTCTAGTTTCATAAAATCAAGAATACTTCCAAGATTGCAAGTTTACTTCCAAGTTTTCTAAATCCATTCCATGTAATCATCCAAGATCAAGAAACCTTTGTTACTTACAGTAGGTTATCTTTCTAATACAAGGTAATAATCATATTCAAACTTTAATTCAATTTCTATAACTATAACAATCTTATTTCGAGTGGAAATCTTACTTGAAATTGTTTTCGTGTCATGAATCTGCTTCAAGAACTTTCAAGCCATCCAAGGATCCTTTGAAGCTAGATCTATTTTTCTCATTTCCAGTAGGTTTATCCAAGGAACTTGAGGTAATAATGATGTTCATAACATCATTCGATTCATACATATAAAGCTATCTTATTCGAAGGTTTAAACTTGTAATCACTAGAACATAGTTTAGTTAATTCTAAACTTGTTCGCAAATAAAAGTTAATCCTTCTAACTTGACTTTTAAAATCAACTAAACACATGTTCTATATCTATATGATATGCTAACTTAATGATTTAAAACCTGGAAACACGAAAAATACCGTAAAACCGGATTTACGCCGTCGTAGTAACACCGCGGGCTGTTTTGGGTTAGTTAATTAAAAACTATGATAAACTTTGATTTAAAAGTTGTTATTCTGGGAAAATGATTTTTATTATGAACATGAAACTATATCCAAAAATTATGGTTAAACTCAAAGTGGAAGTATGTTTTCTAAAATGGTCATCTAGACGTCGTTCTTTCGACTGAAATGACTACCTTTACAAAAATGACTTGTAACTTATTTTTCCAACTATAAACCTATACTTTCTCTATTTAGATTCATAAAATAGAGTTCAATATGAAACCATAGCAATTTAATTCACTCAAAACGGATTTAAAATGAAGAAGGTATTGGTAAAACAAGATTGGATAATTTTTCTCATTTTAGCTACGTGAAAATTGGTAACAAATCTATTCCAACCATAACTTAATCAACTTGTATTGTATATTATGTAATCTTGAGATACCATAGACACGTATAAAATATTTCGACCTATCATGTCGACACATCTATATATATTTCGGAACAACCATAGACACTCTATATGTGAATGTTGGAGTTAGCTATACAGGGTTGAGGTTGATTCCAAAATATATATAGTTTGAGTTGTGATCAATACTGAGATACGTATACACTGGGTCGTGGATTGATTCAAGATAATATTTATCAATTTATTTTTGTACATCTAACTGTGGACAACTAGTTGTAGGTTACTAACGAGGACAGCTGACTTAATAAACTTAAAACATCAAAATATATTAAAAGTGTTGTAAATATATTTTGAACATACTTTGATATATATGTATATATTGTTATAGGTTCGTGAATCAACCAGTGGCCAAGTCTTACTTCCCGACGAAGTAAAAATCTGTGAAAGTGAGTTATAGTCCCACTTTTAAAATCTAATATTTTTGGGATGAGAATACATGCAGGTTTTATAAATGATTTACAAAATAGACACAAGTACGTGAAACTACATTCTATGGTTGAATTATCGAAATCGAATATGCCCCTTTTTATTAAGTCTGGTAATCTAAGAATTAGGGAACAGACACCCTAATTGACGCGAATCCTAAAGATAGATCTATTGGGCCTAACAAACCCCATCCAAAGTACCGGATGCTTTAGTACTTCAAAATTTATATCATATCCGAAGGGTGTCCCGGAATGATGGGGATATTCTTATATATGCATCTTGTTAATGTCGGTTACCAGGTGTTCACCATATGAATGATTTTTATCTCTATGTATGGAATGTGTATTGAAATATGAAATCTTGTGGTCTATTGTTATGATTTGATATATATAGGTTAAACCTATAATTCACCAACATTTTTGTTGACGTTTAAAGCATGTTTATTCTCAGGTGAATACTAAGAGCTTCCGCTGTTGCATACTAAAATAAGGACCAGATTTGGAGTCCATGTTTGTATGATATTGTGTAAAAACTGCATTCAAGAAACTGATTTTGATGTAACATATTTGTATTGTAAACCATTATGTAATGGTCGTGTGTAAACATGATATTTTAGATTATCATTATTTGATAATCTACGTAAAGCTTTTTGAACCTTTATTTATGAAATAAAGGTTATGGTTTGTTTTAAAAATGAATGCAGTCTTTGAAAAACGTCTCATATAGAGGTCAAGACCTCGCAATGAAATCAATTAATATGGAACGTTTTTAATCAATAAGAACGGGACATTTCACATGACCTACGAATATCACCTCTTTCAACCAAAAATCACACTTAGAGAATTTGGCATAAAGTTCTTCCTTCCTTAGCAGTTCTATACCAATCGGAGGTGTTGCGTGCTCTTCTTCGCTCTTCGGGTAAATCAAACTATCATCTATAAAGATGATGACCAACTTGTTGAGGTAAGGGATACATACACGGTTCATAAGATTCATGAATTCGGTAGGTGCATTCGTCAAACCAAATGGCATCATGAGAAACTCATAATGGCTATAATGAGTTCGGAATGCTGTCTTAGGGATATCGTATTCCTTCACCCTCAACTGGTGATAACCTGACGGTAAATAAATCTTGAAGTAAATACTTGACCCTTACAGCTGATCGAATAGATCATCAATCCTTGGCAGGGGATATCGGTTCTTGATCGTCAACTTGTTCAGCTCACAGTAGTCCATACACATTTAGAAAGATCTGTCCTTCTTCTTCACGAACAAAACGGGAGTGCCCCAAGGCGAGGAACTTGGTCGAATATATCCACGGTCTAATAATTCTTATAATTGGCTCTACAACTCTCTCATTTTGGTCGGTGGAAGTTGCTAGGGCGCGCGAGCTACAGGTGCAGCTCATAGCACTAAATTAATTAGGAACTCCACCGATCGCGGTGGGGGTAATCCTGGAAACTCTTCTGGAAAAACATCGGGGAATTCTTTTACAATCGGCACGTCCTTCTCGCTTTTATCCTAAGTTTCCAACTTCCTCACATGCGCCAAAATAGCAAAATGCCCTTTTCGCATGAACTTCTCAGCCTTTAAGTAGCTAATGAGGTTCAGCTTCGGGCTAAATCTCTCTCCATAAACTATTAATGGCACACCATTCTCGCGAGGTATACGAAGAATCTTCTCTTTACAAACAACTTTCGCTTTTACCTTAGACAGACAGTCCATGTCGATTATCACATCAAAGCTCTCCACCTTAATGGGTATCAAATAAATTTTAAAATCCACACCAACTAAGTTTATTATACTTTCTCTACAAATTTGATCAACCTTCTCAAATTTACCATTAGGCACCTCAACAAGGTACTTCTCATCCAAAGGAACTAATGACCAGTCTAACGTAGAACAAAAATGCCTACACACATAACTCCTATGGGCACCAGTATCAAACAAAACAGAAGCTAATAGTTTATTAACAGTGAACGTACCTGTAACCAAGTCAGGATCCTCACGGGCATCTCTAACATTCATGTTAAAGAATCGTGTAGGTGTAGGCCCTCCATCCTTCTTCTTGTTAGGACAATTGTTCTTAAAATGACCCTGTTATCCGCACTCAAAGCACTTCCTTGTTGCATTCAGGGTTGCTCTCATAGCAGGAGTGTTAACCCTACAATCCTTGCCAATGTTTCCCATATTCTTACACTTCTCATACACCACATTACAATACCCAGTATGATGTTTATAGCATCTCTTGCACTGAGGAAGGTTACCTTTATAGTTTGGGTTAATGCTCCTCCCTTCATTGTTTCCCCTAAAGT
Organism: Rutidosis leptorrhynchoides; assembly: GCF_046630445.1. Taxonomy (NCBI): domain Eukaryota; kingdom Viridiplantae; phylum Streptophyta; class Magnoliopsida; order Asterales; family Asteraceae; genus Rutidosis; species Rutidosis leptorrhynchoides. The sequence goes on from NC_092337.1 coordinate 149,269,166, forward strand.
TCTCATGCCTCTTCGTTGGGTTCTGGTCAGTACCTCTACCCTTGTTTCCATCCCATTTGCGCTTCCTGTCAATTGCTTCAGTCCCTGACTGTACCTTCTCTGTCTCTCGACGGGTGACCTGATCTATCAAGGTCTACGCCATATGTGACGCCCCGTACAAAATCAATGTGTACGGATCATCAATAACAGGATCTTTACACGGTTACAACACTATATGCTGTTTTAAAACAAGTTTTGCATTCATGAAAAGGAAACGTTTTTACCAACGTTAAATGTTTTACAAAAGATGACGTCTTTACCAACGTCAAATGTTTTACAAAAGATGACGTCTTTACCAACGTCAAATGTTTTACAAGGATAACGTGCTTCTACGAATAGAAAGCATTAACATAAGTACGTGACACAAAAGTCATTACAAAACCATTGTTCAAATGTAACATAAGTTGTGAATGCAAAGTAAAAGTTCCATGATTGAGACATCTCTAAACAATGCAGCAGAAGTCTAACACAGCGAGCTTGTAACAGCAAGTCTATAACACCAAGACTATAACAGCAAGTCTAACAGAGGAAGCAATAACATCTAAGCACCTGAGAAATACATGCTTTAAAAAGTCAACACGAATGTTGGTGAGCTATAGTTTGATTGTAATCAACAATGTAAATGTAGACCACGAGATTTCGTATTCAAAACAATATCTCATCCGTATGATAAAGTATATGCTTATCCGTGGGCACCCGGTAACTAACGTAACAAAGTAATATAAATATCACCCCCTAAAAGTACACTTGGCGAGTGCGTATGTTCTTGAAGTATTAAACACCCATTAAATGCTAGCGCGACTAGCCCGAGTGGGGATGTCAAACCCTATGGATCCATATCTAAGATTCGCTTCTACCGGTTCATAAACCAATAGTTAAACGTTACCGAGCTAAGGGGAATCTTTGTGTCGTGATGTCACCCACACATATATAAAGTTTAAGTACTCGTGTCTAGTATGTAAAACATTAAAAGCGCATGTATTCTCAGTCCCAAAAATAGTTAAAGTAAAAACGGAGCTATAACTCACAGTGAATGTGCGGTAAAAGTCGATATGAAAATTATGCAAGTAGTAAGTCGGTCCGAAAGGTCCTCAACCTAAGTCAAAGGTTACTAAGTCAGTAAATTGTCCTCAAAAGTTTAAAAGTAAATAAGTTAAGTCTTAAGTATCATCATCGCCATCGTCATTCGTAAACGATAAAGTAAGTTTTCAACAAGAATAGAGATCGAAACAAAAGGATGACTTCGGACAGCTGATATGACCTCTATACAAACTAAAAAGACGCGCGATCAAAGGTTACTAACTCGATGTCGTTTGACCGTGGCGACGGTACAAGTGCGAGTAGGTCAGAAATTTTAGCACGTCGTTACAAGGGCGTAGTGATTTTCGGAAGGCTATAAATCTCAAACCGTATATCAAATTTAGGCGAGTCTTGAACAAAAAGTCATCTACTCAAACTGAACTATCTGAAAATCAACTTTTCAGAAGTCTCAGGAGTCTGATCAGACACCAAAAAATAGAAACAAGTGCTCCGGTAGGTTTCTTGGTGCTTGATGCTTATCACAGTTCTCATCCTTGATGCGCATAAGCCTCAAGTGAACAACTCTTTGATGTTTTAGCATCATTATGACCATGTTTTAACCATCAACACACAACTAAAGTAAAAGCTAACTTTCTACAAGTTTTGAACATCAAGGTTGTCTCTTTATTGTATAAACACAATAAAGCTTCAACCTTTGTCCTTTTGATACAAGTTTATGCATCTTCATTATATGAGATGATGAAGACTTGATTTTTATCACCATAAAAATCATAAAAAGGTTTTAAGTAAGTGAGATCTACAATAATAACTTAGATCTCAAATGTTAAGAAACCCTAAGCTAGAAAGCTTGGATCTTTGCAAGAGTAATGAGACCATAAGCTAGAAAGCTAAGATCTAGTAAAAGTAATGAGATCATAAACTAAAAAGCTTAGATCTAAAAAAAATAATGAAACCCTAAGCTAGAAAGCTTGGATCTTTAATGTTCTTGAAGAACCTTAAAGCAAAAAGCTAGATCTTCAAGTTTCATGAAGATCATAAACACAAGTTTTGATCTTTTAACAAAAACAAAGTGATCTTAAGCTATAAAGTTTAGATCCATCATAGTAATGAAGATTCAAAGCTAGAAAGCTTGAATCTTTCATGTTTTTGGAGGATTCAAATCAAAGTTTGAATCTACAAGATATAACAAGATCAAAAAGCTAAAAAGCTTGATCTTATAATGATGATGATGGTGTGATTAAGAAGAAAAAGAGAAAAAGAAGAAAATTCAAAAACTTACAATTTTAGTGTGAGAAAGACTAGAGAGAAAATTAGAGAGCAAGTGTGTGTAAAATGAGAATGAAATGAAGTGTGAAATGAAGGATGAGGCTTGATATTTATAGTGGTGGTGGGGTGACTAGGCCATAGGTCTTGGGGGAGACAAGGGGGACAACTTTTTGCTTTTTGCATGGTGGTGGTCTAAAGGTGGTGCTTGTTGTTGGGATCCTATGCAACATGTGTAGTAATGGTTAACAAAAATGCTAGTATGTTGGCTCACCTAAATGGGTTTTTATCTTACATTTTAATGGGTCATAATTCCATTAAAATTGGGCTAACTTAAAAGTCCATTAGCTAGAGTAGGGTGGGCTAAGTCCATTAAGACTAACTAGCGTGCATTAGTAAAATATAAAGCGTAATTAAGAAACCATCAAGCCAAGTAATTGTCATTAGAAAATTACAATTAGTATTACATAGTCATAATATTCTAAATATGACAAAAGTTTAACGTGTACCAAGTACATAGCTCGTTTCAAACGATAAGTGACACTAACGGTCGTAAAAGCATTTGAGGATCAAGTTAAGTGATTACGCACTTAACAACACGTTGTAAGATATTAACGAAAGTAATTAATCATGAATTAAGATCCCAGAGCATAAACTAGCTCAGTACGCACGTATACGCAGATTCGTGAAAGTATAGAGAAAAAAAATATAAGTCAAAAAAGTCGGGTCGTTACATTACCCACAAAGAAAATTTCGTCCCGAAATTTTGAGGAGTGACTAACAACGGTACCGAATTTGAAAAAAAGGAGCGTATCAAAGTTCCGAGTGACTCATGGGGTCAGAAGTGAGCTATTTACCTTGAACGGTACTTGGGCGTATAAAAGTAAGAATAGGCTCTTGACCTTAAGATCAACAAATTGATTTCGTTTCTTGTTAACATGAGTATGTCATCTGAATATATATCCACAAAAGGAAAGATGATGTTTTTAGCCTTACAGGCATCTTCAGTAAACTGGATGCATGAAATGCATCATGAATGTTACCAACTCATCTAATACATTGAACGCTTATGTCGCAATACAAAGCTGACAGGTAGAATGGAAAACATGGTGATCGCAACCATGCGATTTGATGTCTGGATAGTGTTAGCCACGGATTTTACTAACCCCTTAATTTTGGAAACAGACAACAGGAATAAAGAACCCGATAAGAAACGTTTCATTTGAATAAATGAATTGAAATTTTAGCTAAGAGTGACTAATCAGACTTACATGCAATGCAAGCCATAATTATTTATAGTGTCTTCAGAATGGTGAATAACGAAAGATATCACCCAGTTTAACATACTGCATGTGAACTTATACTTGGATGGAGTGAGAGCACAGTTCCATAATGTAACTATATATTTTCAGTTACATGCTGAAGTTAGGGTTAACATCTACAGAACAATATATAGTTGCAACCAACGAAGGAAGAAATATATAGAGTAACCACATCAGTGTTATAGATGTTTTAAGCAGTCCCTTCCAAGAGGATAACAAGATTCATAGATTTTTAAAGTAATTTACATTACATTTTCGAAAGAAAATCGCACGAAACGTGTGATCTTTGAACGAGAGTGAACTCTTCGTACAACGAGCGAGTTGATCTGAATTTATCCTTATACTTAAGGGGATGCGTGGATGAGAAGATACGTGAACCCTTGGTCATAAAGAATGGTTTACTCCAAGTGAAAAGAATCTCAAAAATGATTTCTTGTACCTCAACATATGGATTTATAAAGATGATGTTTACGAGAGTGTTGCGATTAGCCGTGAAATATTGAGAGTAGAAACCCACCTAGTGCCTTTCCTACAATGGGGTGACCACTGAGTGTACCTCAGAAAACTGATTTATCGGCCCACGTTTTTGCTATGTATAACCTTAAAAGGAACATTTTATGAGCGCAAAGACTTCCTAACACATTTTATAAAACTGCCATCCAAAGTGGCTCAAGAGTTTTTAACAAAGATCTTAATGGTAAGCTTCATCCCTAAACGGAGGTCGAGAAGAAGTGTGATCCATACATGGTGTAGTCTAATACGAAAACCTTTAATAAAATCAACCAAGAAAGTTTTGAAAAACCTTTAAACGTTTGATGTGACAACATAAACGGAACGAAGTTCTTAGTAAATTTAGAAGTATGTACAGCGTGTACCATTTTGCACAAAACTATTTGACTTAAGTTAAACAACTCAATAAAGGAGCGATTTTTAAATAATTTGAAGCTATAACTTAGTATGTACTAACCAAAATAAGTAAGGGTAAATTTATTAACTTAATTATATACATACATATATGATTTTATAAATCGCATAAATTTATTAACTTAATTATATACATACATATATGATTTTATAAATCGCATAAGTGACAGAAAAACTTTATTACTTTCATTTGTCCATAAATCTCGTGAGGACCGCACAAATAAACAAATTTTTGATAAACATAGTTTTTCGTATTTCAGAGGTTACGAGTTGAAAAAGATCGAGTGAAAAATCTTTGAATCATCGAATGACATGTTACTAGGTAATGAAAACTAATGAATTAAATGTAGTTTTGATACTTATCAGGACATAAGTCTTTGGGCCAAAAATGTTCACGTGCGAAGCCATTGCTAAAAAGTGAGGTATGAAGGATAGAGCATGAGGATGAGAAGTTAATCGCTTCTTGACTTTGCAAAATGCCAAACAGGTTATGACTAATATTAAAGTCGGAATACTGATGGTGTTAATATCACTAAATGAGAATTTCTTGGAATAAGTCAGGACTTAGAGTTATTTAAGAAAGAGCATCGTTTCAACAGGTGTGGCAAATAAGATCCCTGGGGTAACGCAATAATTTTGAATGGTTTAAGTGTTAGTGGATGCCCAAAGGCTCTGCATGACGTGGCAGTAAGTGCCTTTATCACACACACACACACACACATAAATCTCTTGATTTTGACGTTGTAAAGTATGCATGATGACTTGGATACGAATAACACGGAAAATTTTTTATAACAAGCAACGAAAATTTTTTAGAAATCGTTTAAGGTGACAATGTAAGAAAAGAAACAAAGTTCTTAGTAAACTAGAGTTATGTACAACTTGTACTATTCTAAGTAAAATATCTTTTGAATAAAAGAATTGATTTGTAAAAGTGAAAGTAAAATTTACATGTACTAGTCAAAAATAAGTAATTATTTACTTTATTATATATAACATATACGATTTCTAAAATTTGTATGAATGGCAATGAAATAAATTTATTTTTATAAAACTTTGAGAGGATCGCACAGTAAAATAGTGTGTGTAAAATTTTAGCAAACAAAATTTTCATATATCGGAGGTTACAAGTTAGAAAAAGATTGTTGAGGATCAAGTAAAAGATTTTTGAAAATTTCAGGTGATATTTGAGCAACAATGTCACGAGATAATGAAAACTATTGAATTTAAATTTGGTTGATGACTATTAGTAGGGCATAAGTCCTTCGACCAAAAATGCTTAAGTGTGAAGCTGTTGCTTATAAATGAGATACGAATGGGAGAGTATGAGGATGAGAATTAACCACTCATTGATTTTGGAAAATTTTGAACAGATATGACTAATATCGAAGTAAGAAAGATGATGGTGTGATTATCATCAAATAAGAAATCTCTGGGAATAAGTTAGGATTTAGAGTCGCGTAAGAATGAGTATCAAATAAGATTCTTAGGTAGTCTTTAATATAGAATTTGAATTGCTGAAGTGACGGGATACAATTTCCTTTATGTATCGTTGTGCAAGTTTGTCCATTGTATAGGTTTCTTTCATGGTTAGAAAGTGAGCAGTTTTGATGAGACGGTCAACAATAATGTCATAACCGTCTACCGTTTTTGGTAGCTTCGTGATGAAATCCATTGTTATTCCTTCCCATTTACATTGTGGGATTTCGGGTTGTTGAAGTAACCCAGATGGCTTTTGGTATTCAGCTTTGACGTTGGAACAAGTCAGACACTTCCTAACATAATTAGCAATGTCCTTTTTAAGGTTCGGCCACCAATATTGTTCCTTGAGATCGTGGTACATCTTACCAGCTCCGGGATGAATCGAATACCGTGACTTATGTGCCTCGTCTAGAATAAGGCCTCGTAAATCCCCATAACTAGGTACCCAAATTATTTCGGCGAAATATAGGAGTCCGGTCTCTTTAACCTCGAATCGAGAGACGAGAATGTTCAAGCGTTCAAGAGCAATATTCTCCTCAGTCTCCAATTTCTTCACATGTGCCAAAATAGCAAAACGCCCTTTTCTTATGACCTTTTGTGCCTTCATGCAACTAATAAGGTTCAGCTTCGGGCTACTTCTCTCCCTGTAAACTATTAATGGCTCACCATTCTCGCGAGGTATACGAATAATCTTCTCTATATAAATAACTTTCACTTTCATCCTTGAAAGCCAGTCCATTTCAACTATTACATCAAAGCTTCCTAACTTGATGAATATTAGGTTAATCCTAAAGTCCATTCCAACCATTACATCAAGCTTCCCAAACTGATGGGTGTTAGGTTAATCTTAAGGTTCATTCCAACTAAATCTTATTATACTACCGTGAAAAATTCTATCAATCTTCTCAAATAACATCTGCTTGTGCGTAGATAACTAATCCTTTCCAACTACTACTTTAAAACTTCCAAGTTTTGTTGACATGAGGTCATCTCCAAATGACCTACCTGTTAATTTTAAGGTACTACCTTAAATTATTCCTCTATCTTTGCCAGCTTACCATTAGTTTGTCCTATAGAATACATAACTCTCATGGTTGTTAATGGCTTATTAGTCATAACACTAAGGTTCTTAGATATAAGGTTTCTATCGCTCTAGTATTAAACAACTTCGAGACAATAAAACGTTGTGATGAAATGTATCCTAACTAAAATCAGGATCCATGCGAGTCTCCATAGCTGAGATAATGATTGCTCTACCGCAAGTAAGTCCAAAGTTTTTTCTATTTGAGAACTTTTTCCTTAAGTGTCCAGGGTGGCTACAAATTTTCGGGTTATCAATTCTGCAATCAAGGCCCTTCTTGTATAGTATCTGGATTACGTGGTTATTCTTTTCCCTACCTCTAACAGACCATAATGCGTATACTCAAGTGGTTTTTACCAAAATTTTCTTTGAATCACTTCATATTCCTTATGTAGTAACATTGGAACTTCTGCATGATTTACTTCAATATAATCACGCTGGCTGGGTGTAATTATATTGTACTAAATCGTACGTTCATTCCAATATCACTCCATATGGTCAATGTAACGTGATCACTTCAAGTTCTACTCAATTTTATCAAACGGTGCTTTATTTATGCTATCTCAAAACAAAATCTACATAATTAATCTCACAGCTTCTCGGTGTGGGTGCGTAGGTTCCATAGGTCATGCATCAATGCCTAAATGTCCCGAAATTTTCTTCAAAATGTTCGGGTTCAGGTAATGTCGTCAGGTTCCTTTCTAGAAATTCAATCAGGGTCTCGTGTCGAGTTGTACGTGTAGCAAGTAGTAATACGATATGTCTTGAGGCGACTCCCAAGTCTTTAGGTATGGCTGAGCATCAGTGGAAGACACTATGACCTTGTGAAAGGAGATGCCTTCCCGAATTCTCCAATGCCTAAGAGTGTTAGGGACCTATGTCCAGAAGTGTCGTTAGATCGTCGAGTAGTGGTGAAGAATGAAAGAGATAAGTGACGGTCATGAAAGCGTACGGGATACGGGTCAACTTGCGGAAACTGAACAACCTTATAATGTTCATACATTGTACGTGGCTAATTAGGGTGAGCTCAGGGGGTAGGGCGAGGTGTGGTTACTCCGACAAGTCTCACATATCTCCTCCTATGAGAATCAACTTTAGTGGGCGTGTAATCTGAGGGGTACTCTTCCTAGATTGCGTGAAGTAATGTTTCGATCTCTGGAACGGTGGAACGGTAGTAACAGGTGGATTACATTACTAATTCTTAGGGTTAGACGAGTGGAAAAAGGGTTCAGAAAAACATCTGAACTAGGAAAGATAAATTTTTCAAGTCGGTACTGCGAATAGCAGACATGTATCAAGAAACAGCATCAACAATAACCTAGGTAGTCTATTGCAGTACACAAAATTGTAGTAGACAGTAGTGTCATGCAGTAGTATCAGGTAACCAGTAGCATGCAGTAGTAATAAGCAGTAACATACAGTAATATATAACAGTAGCATACAGTAGTTTCGCAGAAACAAGTAAACGAGCAAGTTGTAGATTAGTCCTATTAGTGAATCCTACTCGACTCGGTCAAGACACACTAATGCAACCTAATTCCCTACAACCAATGCTCTGATACTAAATGTGACGCCCCGTACAAAATCAATGTGTACGAATCATCAACAACAAGATCTTTACACTGTTACAATACTATATGTTGTTTTAAAACAAGTTTTGCATTCATAAAAAGGTAACGTTTTTACCAACGTCAAATGTTTTACAAAAGATGACGTCTTTACCAACGTCAAATGTTTTACAAAAGATGACGTCTTTACCAACATCAAATGTTGTATAAGGATAACGTGCTTCTATGAATAGAAAGCATTAACATAAGTACGTGACACAAAAGTCATTACAAAACCATTGTTCAAATGTAACATAAGTTGTGAATGAAAAGTAAAAGTTCCATGATTGAGACATCTCTAAACAATGCAGCAGAAGTCTAACACAGTGAGCCTGTAACAGCAAGTCTGTAACACCAAGACTATAACAGCGATTCTAACAGCGGAAGCAATAACGTCTAAGCACCTGAGAAATACATGCTTTAAAAAGTCAACAAGAATGTTGGTGACCTATAGTTTGATTGTAATCAACAATGTAAATGTAGACCACGAGATTTCGTATTCAAAACAGTATCTCAAATTCATATGATAAAGTATATGCTTATCTGTGGGAACCCGATAACTAAGTTAACAAAGTAATATAAATATCACCCCCTAAAAGTACACTTGGCGAGTGCGTATGTTCTCGAAGTATTAAACATCCGTTAAATGCTAGTGCGACTTGCCCGAGTGGGGATGTGAAACCTTATGGATCCATATCTAAGATTCGCGTCTACCAGTTCATAAACCAATAGTTAAACGTTACCGAGCTAAGGGGAATCTTTGTGTCGTTATGTTACCCACACATATATAAAGTTTAAGTACTCGTGTCTAGTATGTAAAACATAAAAAGCTCATGTATTCTCAGACCCAAAAATAGTTAAAGTAAAAAGGGAGCTATAACTCACAGTGAATGTGCGGTAAAAGTCGATAAGAAAAGTATGCAAGTAGTAAGTCAGTCTGAAAGGTCCTCAACCTAAGTCAAAGGTTACTAAGTTAGTAAATTGTCCCCAAAAATTTAAAAGTAAATAAGTTAAGTCTTAAGTATCATCATCTTTATCATCATTCGAAAAAGATAAAGAAAGTTTTCAACAAGAATAGAGATCGAAACAAATGGCTGACTTCGGACAGCTGCTACGACCTCTATACAAACTGAAAAGACGCGCGGTTAGTGGCCAAGGCTTCGTATGTGAGTCCTCTTACCGCTATCCAATTTTTAGATCCCCGATTTCGTTTGACCGTGGCAACGGTTCAAGCGCGAGTAGGTCAGAAATTTTAGCACGTCGTTACAAGGGCACAGTGATTTTTGGAAGGCTATAAATCCCAAACCGTATATCAAAATTAGGTAAGTCTTGAACAAAAAGTCATCTACTCAAACCGAACTATCTGAAAATCAACTTTCCAGAAGTCCCAGGAGTCTGATCAGGCCCCGAAAAATAGAAACAAGTACTCCGGTGGGTTTCTTGGTGCTTGATGCTTATCACGGTTCTCATCCTTGATGCGTATAAGCCTCAAGTGTACAACTCTTTGATGTTTTAGCATCATTATGACCAAGTTTTAACCATCAACACACAACAAAAAGTAAAAGCTAACTTTCTACAAGTTTTGAACATCAAGGTTGTCTCTTTATTCTATAAACACAATAAAGCTTCAACCTTTGTCCTTTTGATACAAGTTTATGCATCTTCATTATATGAGATGATAAAGACTTGATTTTTATCACCATAAAAATCATAAAAAGGTTCCAAGTAAGTGAGGTCTACAATAATAACTTAGATCTCAAATGTTAAGAAACCTAAGCTAGAAAGCTTGGATCTTTACAAGATTAATGAGACCATAAGCTAGAAAGCTAAGATCTAGTAAAAGTAATGAGATCATAAACTAAAAACCTTAGATCTAAACAATATAATGAAACCTTAAGCTAGAAAGCTTGGATCTTTAATGTTCTTGAAGATCCTTAAAGCAAAAAGCTAGATCTTCAAGTTTCATGAAGATCATAAACACAAGTTTTGATCTTTTAACAAAAACAAAGTGATCTTAAGCTATAAAGCTTAGATCCATCAAAGTAATGAAGATGCAAAGCTAAAAAGCTTGAATCTTTCATGTTCTTGGAGGATTCAAATCAAAGTTTGAATCTACAAAATATACAAGATCAAAAAGCTAAAAAGCTTGATCTTATGATGATGATGATGATGATGATGATGATGATGACGTGATTAAGAAGAAAAAGAGAAGAAGAAGAAAATTCAAAAACTTACAATTTTAGTGTGAGAAAGACTAGAGAGAAATTTAGAGAGCAAGTGTGTAAAATGAGAATGAAATGAAGTGTGAAATGAAGGATGAGGCTTGATATTTATAGTGGTGGTGGGGTGACTAGGCCGTAGGTCTTGGGGGGACATGGGGGACAACTTTTTGCTTTTTGCGTGGTGGTGGTCTAAGGGTGGTGCTTATTGTTGGGATCACATGTAACATGTGTAGTAATGGTTAACAAAAATGATAGTATGTTGGCTCACCTAAATGGGTTTTTGTCTTACATTTTAATGGGTCATAATTCCATTAAAATTGGGCTAACTTAAAATCCATTAGCTAGAGTAGGGTGGGCTAAGTCCATTAAGGTAAAAAGTCCATTAAGACTAACTTGCATGCATTAGTAAAATACTAAGCGTAATTAAGAAACCATCAAGCCAAGTAATTGTCATTAGAAAATAACAATTAGTATTACATAGTCATAATATTCCAATTATGACAAAGTTTAACTTGTACCAAGTACATAGCTCGTTTCAAACGACAAGTGACACTAACGGTCGTAAAAGCATTTAAGGATCAAGTTAAGTGATTACGCACTTAACAACACGTTGTAAGATATTAACGAAAGTAATTAATCATGAATAAAGATCCCAGAGCATAAACTAGCTCAGTACACACGTATACGCAGATTCGTAAAAATATAGAGCACAAAAATATAAGTCAAAAAAGTCGGGTCGTTGCACCATGCGCATTGCTTCCTTAATAGTCCCTGGTTTTGAAGAAGTGACATTTCCTTGAATGTCCTTGGGAAGCCCCCACACCTACCACTCCATCTGTTTGTACGCAGGAGTAACCATTTTAGGACACATCAAGGCCAACTCCAAGAATCTCTAGTTGTAACTATCAAGGTCAGTTCCTGAGACCTTTAACTCCCAAAATTCTGTCTCGTTCTTCTGAATCTCGGTCCTAGGGCGGTATTCCCTTGTGATTACCCATTTGAAATCTTCCTATGGTGTTGCATATGCTTCTTAAATTCCCTGAGCTTGGGCGAACGTGTTCTACCACGTCAGAGCACCATCTACCAGCGTGTAAGATGCATACTTAACCCTTTGCGCGTCAAGGCAGTTGCTAACTCAAAATACTGATTTTAATTTCTCGAACCATCTCATCAACCCAACTAGTCCTTCCGTTCCGCTGAAGGACTGTGGTTTGCAACTAATAAATTCCTTGTAGGAACACCAGGTTCGAGCATTCTGGTTAGCCACGGGATTTGGTACAAGATTGGCGTTAGCCAAAGCCGCATTCACACTATCAGTCACCATTTCCTCGATCTGAGCTGCTCTATGAGTTCCTCCCATATTTGAATTTTTGCCTGCAGCTCTCCTCATTTTCATTGATCTCCCATGCAAAAAGTTTCGACTCAAGTCAAAATTCATCATTCGATAATAATAATGTCATGATAATATGGTAATCAACTATTTAATCATCAAATAACTTGTTAACTAAGCATGGTAAGCTAGAGACCGATATCATAATACAATCATACAATATCTAAAAGAAAGCGCTGTGCAATTTATTCGAACAACATTAGGTTCCATTCATAATAAAAAAGAAAGTACCATACAATTCCATAAATTTCTGTACAATACTTCGGTGAAATCATGAAATCACTAATGGAAATACAAAGTGCAACATACTATATATTTCTTATAGAGAAGGAGGATAAATGATGTCCATTATGTGGGATACCTAAACCTGGAGCTCAGTCACTCGGGATTGCAGGATACACACTTCCCTCATCACCTCCTCGATGGTAGGAGGTGCAGGTGGTGCAGGGGTAGCATCGCATAGGTGGTTCCTTACGGGAAAACTTAACCACCAGTGGGTCGGGTGGTACTGGCACAACCTACTTACGGTGGTGATCCTAACCAGCTGTCCTCGCTCATTCACAAATGACTTGCCCCCATTTACCTCGAGAATGATGGTACCATCGTAGTGGTAACGCTTCTTCGGTGGGGTAGAGGGTGGTGGTACAACTCCTCTTCGGGATCTTCCTCGCTGCTCTCGTCAGACAAAGAATTGTCTAAATCGTCTGGGGGTGGTGAGGTCAGACCCCCTACAGAGGGTGGAGATGTGATTGTCTCCTCAGACTCGGTATCCAAGTCTATGATGTGAGTGGGTGGTACGTCCGACATCTGAACTAGGAAAAATAAGCTTTTCTGAGTCAGTAAGACTAATAACAACACTTAAAACTATAATAGATAGTAGTGTCATGCTGCAGTATTACGTAGTCGATAACAGGTAACAGTAGCATACAATAATGCCAGTAGCAGATAACAGTATCATGCAGTATTATCAACAATAGATAACAATAGCATGCAGTAATACCACTAGCAAATAACAGTGGTATGCTGTAATATCAATAGCAAAAAATGGTAGCATACAGTAGTATCCATAGTAAATAACAGTAGCATACAGCAGATACACGTAACAAGTAAAAATCCGAGTTGTAGATTAGACCTATTAATGCATCCTAGTTAACTCAGTTCTGACACACTAATGTAATCTAATTCCCTACAACCTGGCTCTGATACCATCTGTGATGACCCGTCCAAGTCCACTATGGCCCGAGACATCAACCAGGTCCAAATTACGGTCTACGCCCTTTATATGAGACGTTTTTACCAAAACTTGCATTCGTTAAATAAAGTTTCCCAAAATAGAAATACGACATAAGTAACAATCTTCTACGAATAGAAAGTGACATAAACAGTACGTGACTCAAACATCAAGTCCTAAACAAAGTACAAAAAGTACAGTTTTAATTTATTGAATGCAAGTAAAATTTTTATAATCTGCGACTCCAATTATGCAGACCTCTAGCACAGCGAAAGCAAACAGCTAAGTACCTAAGAATAAAATATGCTTAAATGTCAACATGAATGTTGGGTGAGATAAAGTTTTATTGCGAACAATTAAGTAGGGCACCTGGTAACCAGACTTATCGACTTAAATACCCCCTAAAGTGTACACTGGCAAGTGCAAAATTTATACGAAGTATTAAACACACGTTAACAGCTAGAGCGACTAGACCGAGTGGGGTTGTCAAACCCTATGGATCCATATCTATGATTCGCGTTTATTGATTCAACAACCAATAATTAACTGTTACCAAGATAAAGGGAATTGTACCGTTATATAACCCCACATATAGAGTTTAAGTAGTCGTGGTAAATCATCGCATGTATTCTCAGTCCCAAAATAGTTTAGAAGTTTAAAAAGGGAACAATATCTCACCTTGAGTGCACAACCACGATAACAAGTAACAACAAGTAAAAAAGGTGTCTGGTCCAATGTATCCTCAACCTAAGTTATAGTCAGTTAGTCAATACTCTTATCTAATTAGTTTCTAATTTGTTCAAGTCATATATACATCATCATCATCATACTCTAAAGAAAACTAAGTTTTATATTTCAAAAAGAGGTCAATTTTTAATACCTAACTTCGGACAGCTGTTGTGTACTCTATACATAATCAAATGACGCGGGGTCAGTGGCCAAGGATCCATTTGTGAGCCCTCTTGCCACTATCCGAAAATTAAACCCCAACTCAATGTCGTTTGATCATGGTGTCGATCAAACTGTGAGTGGGTCGGGATTTTTTAGCACGTCGTTAGAAAAAAGATAGTGATTGTCGGAGGTGTATTTCACAAACCGTGCGACGGATTGCGATGAGGCCTATATGAAAAATTATCTACACAACCTGAGGAATCCAAATTCTAAACTCTAAGATAGTGATTTTTCGGAGTTGATATGATCTACTTTGATAAGATTTGGATGAAGAGAAAATAAGGCTTGTTGTTGTAGTTCTTCCTACTGCAGTTGTGTGGTTCATTCTGCTGCTGTTGTTGTGGTACTGTTGTTCCTCAGGTTAGTTTTCGAGTGGTTGTTGTTGTTGTTCTATCAATAATAATAGTTGGAAGATGAAGATTTGAAGATTTAGAGATTTTTGAGAGAGAAAAGGGTGTGTGAATTTTGATTAACCGAAGGTTTCAAAAGGAAAATGAATCACCCTATTTATACCAAACGGATTGGCTGAAAAAGTACAAGAGAGAGAAAATGGAAACTGACACCTACAGGCGCGTGGGCAGATTTGACAGTTTGGCAGATTTTCAAGGTGTAGCAGACTGTTGAAATAACGTTTAAACCAGCTTGAACACTCATGAATCCCATTAGGCATTAAATGTAGGAGGTTTTAATTCAAATTAAAGATTTAAAAACCCCAAGATATTTTCTGTAGTAAATACAAAAATCTTTTGTTACATTTAATTTGTTGTGATTTAATTTAAATCATTGAAATTAAATGAGGTCCATTAAAATGGAATCTTAGTGACCAATTAAAAGACCTTGTCATGCTGGGTGGTCTACATATAGGTAGTAGATAGCAAAGTATGTCATACTGGTTTCTCCTGTATGCTGTGGAACCAGCACAACAACAAAGTTGTCTTTTATCTTTAAAGTTCCAGCAAACCCAGCTCAGAGATGAGATAGGTAAAACATTTCTCATCTAAGGGCTTTGTAAATAAGTCAGCTAACTGTTGATCAGTAGAGATGAAGTGCAGCTCCACATTTTCTTTTTGAACATGATCCCTTATGAAGTGGTATCGAATGTCAATATGCTTGGTCCTAGAGTGCATCACGGGATTTTTGGTTATGGCAATGACACTGGTGTTATCATAGTAGATTGGAGTCTTTGTAAATTAACACCATAATCCTTTAGCTGGCTTTGCATCCATAGCATTTGAGCAGTACAGCTACCAACAAGACATACTCTAGTTCTGCTGTGGATGTTCATATAGTATTTTCTTTTTGCTAGTCTAGCTGACTAGCCTGCCACCCAGTAACTGGCAACCACCAGTAGTACTTTTCCTGTCTATTTTACAACCTGCAAAGATCTGCATCTGAATACCCAATTAGTTCAAAATGTTGGTCTTTAGGATACCAGAGACCACGTTTTGGAGTACCCTTTAGATACATAAATATCCTTTTTACTGCAAGCAGGCGTGACTCTTTAGGATTAGCTTGATATCTAGCACAAAGATATGTTGCAAACATAATAATTGGTCAGCTAGCTGTAAGATAAAGTATGGACCCAATCATACCTCTATATTCAGTGATATTCACTGGTTCACCAGTGGGATCATCATCTATTTTGATTGATGCTTCCATTGGAGTCCCTATGTCTTTTAAACAGGGCAAATCAAATTTCTTTAACATATCATTGATATATTTATCTTTACTTATAAAAATTCCATCATCAAGTTGTTTTATTTGTAATTCAAGGAAGTATTGCAAATCTCTTTGTAAACTCATTTCATATGTCTTTGACATAAGTTTTGAAAATTCTTGACAATATTTTTCATTTGTAGAACCATAAATAATATCATCCACATATATGTACCAGCAAGAGATCACCATCTATATCTTTTGAGAATAGAGTGGTATCAATTGTTCCAAGTTTAAAATCTAATCCAGCGAGATACACATGAAGTATCTCATACCATGCTCTAGGTGCCTTTTTAGGCCATAAAGAGCTATGTCTAACTTGCAGACATGGTTTAATTATTTACTGCTTACAAAACCAGGAGGGTGCTTGACATAGACTTCTTCTTGTAGCTTCCCATTTAGAAAGGCAGATTTGACATCCATCTAGAACACCTTAAAGTACAATTGAGAGCAAAAGCCAAGAGTATTCTGATTGCTTCCATCCTTTCTGCTGGTGCATAGGTCTCTCTATAATCCAAACCTTTGTCTAAACCCTTGGGCTACCAATCTATCCTTGTTTTTTATCACAACCCCATCTCCATCCATCTTGTTCTTGAACACCCACTTGGTACCAATGATATTCTTCTCATCATCATCAGGTTTAGGTACCAGCTTCCAGACTTTGTTCCTATCAAACTGAGTGAGCTCATCTTGCATAGCTCCTATCAAGCTAGGATCTTTCAATACTTCTTCTAGATTGGTGGGTTCAATGGTACATACAAAATTTGCATCCATACAGAAGCTACTGGTTGCATGCCTTCTTGTTTTAACTCCACTAGCCAGATTCCCAATGATCTGCTCAATTAGGAGCTCCTTTGTCCATCTAGTGTTATGAATAGGTGAGCTTGTTGTGGAACACACAACATCATGATCATCAGTTGGAACAGTAGTATGTACATCAGTATGAGACTGCTATACTTCATTAGTGGAACCTGCACCAAACTGTGATCCTTCAGAACCAGTAGACCTCTAATCAATTTATTGCACTTCAGTAGAGCCAGTAGGTCTAATTGGTTTAGACACGGATGGAATAAAGTAACCCGTCTCATCTTCATAGATCCCAGCATCATGGATTGGTAGGGTACAGCTGCTGGTTCATCTTCTTCAAGAGCTTGCTGAGTAGGCTCTTCAAAAACTAACTCCTCATATTTTTGACCGGAAGATAAGGTAGGGGCAGTTTCATCAAATGTAGCATTGATTGATTTTTCAAAGCATCCCCTTCTTTTGTTGTAGAACCTATATACCTTTGACATGTTGGAATATCCAAGAAATATTCCTTTATCAGCTTTAGTATCAAATTTGCCAAGCTGGTCCCTATTATTCAGTATGAAACAGGGAGTGCCGAATACATGAAGAAATGAAATTGAGGGTCTTCTTCCTTTAAGAACTTCATAAGCAGTTTTCTGATGTCTTTTCTATTAAAGATCTATTCTGGGTAAAATAAGTAGTATACACAGCTTCTGCGCAATATGAGTTATTCAGCCCAGACTCAGCTAACATAGTTCTTGTTGCTTCAACGAGAGTTCTGTTTCTTCTTTATTAAACACCATTTTGTTAAGGTGTTCTCATAGCAGAAAAGTTGTGTGAACTTCCCTTGTCAACACAAAAATCTTCAATTGTTGCATTTCTGAATTCTGTACCATGATCACTTCTAAGATGCTTCACTAGTTGCCTGATATCGGCCAAAAAGTCACGTTTTTACCCCCGATATTAGGCCCTAAACCCATAAAGTTCCAAACTTTATCACAAAAATAATCATTTTATCAGTTGATTTTTTATATTTAGTAATTACGAAGGCGATGCAAAAAGAATCAAGTAAAACAGAGCTAAAACGAAGATTCTAGA
The DNA here is from genome assembly GCF_046630445.1 of Rutidosis leptorrhynchoides. Lineage (NCBI taxonomy): Eukaryota > Viridiplantae > Streptophyta > Magnoliopsida > Asterales > Asteraceae > Rutidosis > Rutidosis leptorrhynchoides. The sequence goes on from NC_092337.1 coordinate 149,287,319, forward strand.
GCGAAAACGGTGAAAGACAAGAAATTAAGTTACGATCCAGCGATTTCAGCTTACCAGGCAAGCCAAACGGGCTGCCAAACGGGCTGCCAAATGGCTTGCCAGTATGGCTATGGCCTGCCATACGGGTTGAGCAAACGGGCATAATAAGCGACTGATCTGATCAAACGGACACAGCAAACGGCTTGCCAAACGGCCTGCGAGCCGTTTGTAGAAAAATTTCAAGTCTATTTAAAGGGCTCTTTCCATCCATTTCAACACACACTCAATTTGCAATTCATTTTATATTTTCAAGCTTTTTAGTTAGTTTTTAGTAATAGCTAGCTTAGCTTTTATTTTCCGGAGGATATCCCGGCGAGTCCCTGTGATCTCGGGCAGATTTCTTCAGCCTTTTCAGGTTTTTATCTGAAACACTTGTCTTTTGTATTAAACATGTATTCTTACCTTTTATGTTTAATAACATGTTCTCATATTACCATGTTAGATTAATTAATCTGTATATTGCCATGATAGAAGTTTGGGTTAGCGTAGTTATGTTAAATTAGTACGGTTACTATTGTTATACTGAACTTGTGAGTCTGATAGATTTGTATGCTAGCATCTTAAGGATTGACCAACCTAAGTTGTGATCAGGACTTGTCCACTTATATGAACTTAGCTACTTCATAGGATTAAGACCCCTGGTTATACTGTATCTGAAGAATCTATGAACTCGGTATGACCGGAGTTCCCCCATAGGCATCTAATGCGCTTTTAGGACACAGAACTTAAGAATTGAGACATGAATGACCTAGTATGCCTATTAACTGTTCCAAGGAGACCTCTTAGGAGATGTTAAGATCTAGCTAGTGCCTTGACTCTATGATCCAAACCTATTGCATGTTCTTTTTTGATTGTTGCCCTAGGATTAAGTCATATGAATTGTTTAGGTATCTGCTACGTTTCTATCTGCTTTACTTTCAGTATATCAATTGTGATGCTGTATAATGTTTGATTTGGTTTGATCTCATTAGTATGATGAAATGGTTGTTAATTTTCTGGCACCGCTGCCGGGGATCGAATATTTTGAATGAGAAAGGTTTTAAATAGACAAAGGTATTGTTTGGTGGTGTCCAAGAAAGATAATTATACACGGACTTGGTTGTTGGATTTTCCCAACAGTCTCCAATTATATTGGAACCAAAAGGATCATGCCTCTCCGTAGTCGGCCTGACCACCTAAATACAAAGTAATCTGTGAGAAATCATATCAATTGGAATATCCGATAAGGTTAGCGACCGAATTTCAAGAATAATTATTTTTATTAAATTATCGATCCTTTTAGTCAATTAATATTTTCTAAAAGTTACTTTTCAAGTCTTTTTTAAATATAAAATCTAAAAATGAAACAACAAAATACCCTTGCTTCTATGCAAAAGTCATGCTTAGAAGAAAGAGGAAGACCAATCACCTTAGGAACCGAAGGGACTCCTAAAATCAGTTCAAATATGATCAAGCTGGTCAGTATGATCTGTATATTTCAAGGATTACCAACTGACGATCCAAACTTTCACTTAAACATATTTTTCAGTCTGGTTGACTATTTTAACAAGGAAGAAAATGAGAAAAACATTTTAAGACTTAATCTTTTTCAATATTCTCTGTCTACATGCGCTTTAACATGGTTTGATCAGCTTAACCCGAATTCAATACATTCATGGGAGGAACTAGCAACCAAGTTTTTAAACAAATTTTATCCACCCTTCGTGCAAACCTGTTTAAGAAATGACATCACAAACTTTTCTCAAAAAGAAAACGAGTTCTTGTGTCTAGCATGGAATAGAATAAATGTGATGCTTAAAAGATGTCCAAATCATTCGTTATGTCGGACAGACATAATTTGGACATTTTACAATGGTTTGACAAAGGATGATAAGTCTCTCCTAAACATGGCCTCGCAAGGAAATTTCATGTCACGAACATCAGACGAAGTATGGAATCTTTTGGACACAATAGTTGCACAATAGGAAGATTCGGACAATGAAGCTGCTGAGAAGGATGACATCTTCACTCATATAGTACAAATGTTGGAAACCAGGTTACAAGATCTCGCACTCACTCTTCAAAGTTTATCAATTCCTAAAAGTACCGATGATACTAGAACCAATCTAAGGTATCCTTACCCTAGATGGGCATATAAACAGCAGAATAGCTTGGACCATAATATAATCCTCCCACTACACCAACCTACTAACCACTCTAAGGAAACTTTAGTGGAATTTATGAAAAAACAATACATGATAAACCTTCAAGTCATAGAATGTCAAAACAAGTTTAAAACATTGATAAAGACTTTTGAAGAATTAATAGTCAATTTTCAGCTTACGCTTAAACGATTAACCACTAAAGTTAAATTAGAGTGTAATAAGTCTGATGCCTAGTAGTCACTAGAGGAGGGAAGGAAACAACGGTTAATATACCCATACAGGATTTTTTCGATAAGGAACCTGTGCCAATTGACCCAGTTGTCAATCCACCGGAATCTATCTCTCCTAAACCCCCGAAAATTATTCTGCGCGCCAGCATACCTTTCCTAGGTAGGCTTAGGAAGGAAAAAAAAGAAGCACAATTCGATAAGTATTGAGATATTATTAAGAATTTACATTTGAATGTACGACTAGTAGATGCTTTAGTAGAAATGCCAAATTGCGCTAAAATTTTCAAAGAACTGCTTTCAAACAAAGAGATATTAAGAGAGATAGTTAGCTTTCCTTTAATTAAAGAATGTTCATTAGTATTACAACATGATATTCCCCCTAAGTTAGGAGATACAGGAAGATTTACGGTACCTTGCTACCTGCAAGATGTCCAAATTAGCAATGCGTTAGAAGACTTAGGAACCAGTGTAACCCTAATGCCCTATTCATTATTCAAGAAGCTAGGATTAAAAGACTTAAGACCTAAAAGAATGACTATCCAACTCGCGGACAGATCAGTTAAGATTCCTCGAGGAATAGCTGATGATGTCCTAGTCAGAGTGGATAAGTTCGTATTCCCCGTCGATTTCGTCATTATGGATATTGAGAAGACACGAAGGTCCCACTCATACTTGGCAAACCATTCTTGAATACTGCCAAAGCCGTAATTGATGTTCACGAGAAATCGTTGAAATTAAGATTTGGTGGTGATGAAGTCACATTCAATGTTGACCGTCGCATGAACCATCCTCACGAAGAAGATATTAATCGCACTGATTCTTTTCAAGAACTCTTCATAGAATATCTAGAGGATACCATGGCTATATGTAGTCAAGATCAAATTTCTAAGGATGTGTTCTTTACACATCCAGAAGGAAATCTCGACATCCATTCAGCCATAGATCATGGTCAAAATAAATCTCCCCTCTCCGAAAGTAACTTTCTCGGCAAGACTATCCAAATAGCACCGCTAGGTCAAGGCATTCCCCTACCTCTGTTAAGGAGAAGACTAAATGAAGAAACAGATTTCATTCCGGTATTTCAGGAACTCCAGTTAGAAGAGGGATGTGTTGAAATTCCTGAACCAACCTTCGAAACTAAAGAAGACGTTTCTAAAGAAGAAGCATTAAGAAGGACAATTTCCAAGTCCAAAGAACAGATAGCATCAATGACCGCTATTAAGGATGAAGAATTAGAATTCCAGGAGAGGTATGACTCATTAGACAGAGCAGATTATAGGGACTTCTATTGTTTCCTTGACGGTTTTTTCGGCTACTTTCAAATTCCCCTCGATCCAAAGGACCAAGAAAAGACAAGTTTCACTTGTCCTTATGGAACATTTGCATATCGACGAATGCCCTTTGGGTTATGCAATGCACTAGCTACATTTCACGACATGATTGCACGTTGTATGGAAGTCTTCATGGATGACTTCTCAGTCTTTGGTAGTACCTTTGATTCATGCCTTTCTAACCTTGACAAGTTCCTCACCCGGTGTGAAGATTCGAATTTAGTTCTAAATTGGGAAAAATGTCACTTCATGGTGAAAGAAGGCATAGATTTAGGACATAAGATTTCAAAGTCAGGAATAGAAGTCGATAAGGTTAAGATTGAGACCATAGCTAAACTTCCAGAACAAACCACAGTAAAAGTGGTAAGGAGTTTCCTTGGACACGCCGGTTTCTACCGACGTTTCATCAAAGATTTTTCAAAGGTCACCCGACCTATTACTCATCTCCTCGAAAAGGAAGTTCCATTTGTCTTTAATGAAGAATGTGTGCAAGCATTCAACTATCTGAAGGAACAGCTCACATATGCACCCATCATGATACCTCCTGATTGGAGCTTACCATTCGAAATCATGTGAGATGCGAGCGACTTCATAGTTGGAGTTGTACTCAGACAACGGAAAGATAAGCATTTTCATCCAATCAATTACGCCAGCAAAACCTTGACTTGAACTCAAGAGAACTATACCACCACATAAAAGGAGCTGCTAGCCGTAATTTTCGCGTTCAACAAATTCTGTTCCTATCTCATCTTGTCCAAAACTACGGTTTACACAGATCATTCAGCCCTCGAATATCTATTCACTAAGCTAGATGCTAAACCAAGACTCCTACAGTAGATCTTACTCCTCCAAGAATTCGATATTGAAATCAAAGATAAGAAATGAGCAGAAAATGTCACATCATTTAAATATGATTACAAAGGTTCATATAGTAAACTACCTCGCCAACAAGTTCATTGAGATATGAAATTGTTATGCACTCAAGATTTTACAGGAATCAAAGATTGAATCTGAAGAACAAACTCTAATTTGGGTGATGAATATGATAAAACTGAATGAATGAATGAAAAAAATGAATTATATATATATATATATATATATATATATATATATATATATATATATATATATATATATATATATATATATATATATATATATATATATATATATATATATATATATATATATATAAACTCATTATTGCATCCAGTAAACGTTGATTTATTGGCATCTTACTGACCTTTAGAGCCTAAATTGAAATCCATACATGATTTAAAACTATGGAAATCTGATTCTAACATTTTCATGGTGTCTAAATTTTATTTTACTATTTTTCCAAAAAAAAATTCTTACTTATTGGCCGGAGGTCCACTCGGTAGCAATATCTTTATCCGTCGAATAGAGAGAGAGACGACTTTTTCTACTTTTGAGAGTGCTTCACCCTGGGTGGAGAAATGACTTGTTTTTATTCTCGGATAGAGGAATGATTGTCTACATCTCACCTCCCCCATACATCACTCATGTGGTATTGGGTTTTGTTGTTGTTGTTGTTGTTGTTGTTGTTGTTGTTGTATTGCATCCAGGCAGGGGCGTCTTCAGCACTTGTGCAGAGTGTGCAACTGAAGAGGGTCTAAAAATTTTTAGGGGCCCAAAATTTTGAAAAAAAAAAGTAATGCATTTATTTATATACAGTAACAGAATATTATTCAAATAAGAACTTCGAATTGTAATTAACTAGTTTACAGATTTTGAACTTAAAAAGATAGTTATTACAGTTTGGTCTCAACTATTAGATAACCCAAACTATATTCACCGATTCTCGTTTATCCTTAAGTGATGGAGCTTTAAGAATTTTATAAGGGGGCCACATATGACATGTTTTATCAAGAAGATAAAATTACTTATGGTACAATTTAAAGTTTTAGTACATTTTTTTACAAATAAATTTTTAGTATGTTAGCGATATCCCAGACAAGATAGGGGCTCTGCTGGACGAGAGGATCAGAACTTTAATGTAACCATAAAATAGAAACTTGTAACCCTTTAAGTTACGAGTATTTGAACTTTTAAATTAACTAAATCTGAATCCGTATAAAGCAGAGACAACTTGCAAATTTAGAGAGCTTTCACAATTTTCATCATATCTCCTTCATACAGACTTCAATTCAGTTGATTCAGAAATCCTAAACGTTCGTAACTTAAAGAGCTACAAGTTACATTTTTATTGCGTGGGGCCATAGCCCCTCCCTACGCCTAAAGCTCTGTCTTTGGGCCAAATAATTAGGGCCCATTTTGCGTCTCGAACAGGACCTTCAAAAACAATGAGACGACCCTGCATCGAGGTCCCTCAAGTTTCGTAGCCTCCATTTCTAATTCAGCAACAAGCTTTTAAATTTCATTCTTCAGCCACCAATCTTTAACTTATAGAAAACGACTCTCAAGTCCCTACACTTGTTTAACCCATAAATAAGCACACTAAAAAAAATAAAAATTTGTTTCATGTTAGATTGTTTATATGACCAACATTTCAATAATTATTCATATTTTTTTTTTTCAAAATAAAACTTATATGATAAAATAGACCCAAGAAAATATTATCAAATTAGAAATGAAAATGACATGTTATAAACGTACAGTACTAATATTAATTTTTTACGTTAGCCTTTGCAACTTCCTACTTTGATGCTTGTGTGGAACATAGAGGGTGCACGTAGGTGATTATATGTGGAACTAGAAGCGTACATGTAGAATTTATTTGCGGTCTATATGTGGAACATCATATTGGTTATAAGAATTATATATGCTGAGAGTGGTAAATACCACATAGCTTCAAGCTATGTTACTATACTCTGAATAAACATTCTCAACAATATATACTATTCGGCATTTTATATGTAAATATACAAGTACACTTGCATAGATTACAAAATGAGATCCGTTAGCAAAAATGGTATAGGGTTAAGGAAAGGTGCATGGACAGCAGAAGAAGATACACTTCTCAGAAGTTGTGTTGAAAAATACGGCGAAGGGAAATGGCACCTTGTTCCTCTCAAAGCAGGTGACTTTCATATATACACGCCTTCTATTATTTTTCTTCAAAAACCATATTAAAAGTTCCCCGATATAACTTCTTTTTTATGATTAAATGACACCGTGATGCATGTGTACGTCATTCACGTACATTAATGTATTTTTAAATGTTGTTTATAGGTTTGAACCGATGCAGGAAAAGTTGTCGATTGAGATGGTTGAATTATCTAAGGCCAAATATAAAGAGAGGGGATTTTGGTGAAGATGAAGTTGATCTCATACTTAGACTTCACAAGCTTTTAGGAAACAGGTACAGGTGGTACATATGTAAATATTCTCTCATCTCAATTTAATAGTCATCTTTCTTTGTTAATTTTAACTTAAAATATATTCATTTATGTTATGTATTTATGATAAAATTCTTCTAAATGTATGAGGTTTTAAAGTATTCTCATTTATATAAATTTTATTAAATAATATATCACATAAAGATTATTTAAGTGAAAGAAGGTAAATAAAACTTGAAAATTTAAACATGAACTATTAAATTGAGATGACGAAATTACAATAAAATGATATATTACATTTTATTTTACTCAATCAAATTACATGTATATATTTAATTATGTATACAGTATGTAGGCTTTAGAGCTAGTATAGACTTATGATTACTTGTAAATTACAATACTAACTTCCATAGCTTATTTAATTTGGTATAATGTTTTTTCCATATAAACTATGCAAATAAGTTATGTATTCTATGTATGCTTAAACACAGTCCTAATGACTATGTTTAGTATTCTGAAACTAAATAAATATCAATGTTGACGTTAATTATTTGTAGATGGTCCTTGATTGCGAGGAGAATACCCGGAAGAACTGCTAACGATGTTAAGAATTACTGGAACACGCATATTCGCTCCAATATCAAAAAACAAAGGAAAGAATCTAAAAACGAAGACTCATCACAAGGCATCACAGTCACAGTTATTAAGCCACAACCGCGCATATTCTCCGAAACTAAAAACTCAAACTTGCTTAGTGCATTCAATAACGAAAGAAACTTAAATGATGATGTTCACAATGCGTCGAATGTCTCCCAAGGGTTAATATCGTCGTCACCTAGAGTACAAGATGAAAAGATCAACAAGTATTTGGACGAGCTATTTGATGATCAAGATATGGATATTGACGGTGAAATTGGGTGGTCATTTGGTGGTTCTCCGATAGAGGGTGATGAAGCTAGTTTAGATTATTTCGAACAAGATGACAGTGGAAATAGTTTGTTTGATTTTTCCATGGATGATATGTGGGACATTCTAAATTCGGAACAACTATCATCCTAAAACTTGATTATAATCGACATTTCTACTTTTAACTCTTTGTAATAGTGACCTCGTCAAATAAATCGTTAACATAAATTAATAATGTATTAAATGGATGTATAACATGGAGTAATAAGAGCACTAGGAGTCGTGGGTTTTTTTTCATCGTTATGCCAAATTAACTCCGGTGACGGTGGTACCGTCGAGTCCCCACCGGCGTTAAACCGGCGTTAAAACTCGATGTCGCCTCCCACCGTTGCCTATGTAACGCTGTAATTTTTTTCTTTTCTTTTTTCTTCTTTTACTCCGTATTATTTTTATTTTTATTTTTCAGTTTTTTATAATTGATTTAACACTTAAATTTAACACTGAACGATTTCCCCTGTTTTGGCCTCAGTGTTAAGTTTTAACACTGATATTTAACACTAAGCTCAATGTCACAACTCATAGTGCTCTAATGATTCTAAAAATTCTTTTTTTCTTTGAAAAGCAAGATTGTATTAAGATTACTCAAATAGATGTTGAAGTGTGAAGTAAATTTAAACAAGACAAAAAGAGGCTTTCAACATAAAGGTCACATATGATGACATATTATCACCAAAAGTGAGGTTCATTCAAACGTGAGGTGATGAGTCAAGATGTGATAGTGTTGATCGAAGCTTGGAGTCTGATTGGAAATAGATGTCACGTTTGGTGACTTGGGCCGCACCAAACGTGAGGTTCAACTTCTCCAGCAAGTCAAGAAATACGTATTGTCTAATTTATTTTGCACTATGAAATGTCCCGTTCATATTGATTATAAACGTTCCATATTAATTGATTTCGTCGCGAGGTTTTGACCTCTATATGAGATGTTTTTCAAAGACTGCATTCATTTTTAAAACAACCATAACCTTTATTTTATCGATAAAGGTTTAAAAGCATTACGTAGATTATCAAATAATGATAATCTAAAATATACCGTTTACACACGACCATTACATAATGGTTTACAATAAGAATATATTACATCAAAAATAAGTTTCTTGAATGCAGTTTTTACATAATATCATACAAGCATGGACTCCAAATCTTGTCATTATTTTAGTATGCAACAGCGGAAGCTCTTAATAATCACCTGAGAATAAACATGCTTAAAACGTCAACAAAAATGTTGGTGAGTTATAGGTTTAACCTATATATTATCAAATCATAATAATAGACCACAAGATTTCATATTTTAATATACATCACATACATAGAGATAAAAATATGCATTAACTGACATTAACAAGATACATATATAAGAATATCCCCATCATTCCGGGACACCCTTCGGATATGATATAAATTTCGAAGCACTAAAGCATCCGGTACTTTGAATGGGGTTTGTTAGGCCCAATAGATCTATCTTTAGGATTCGCGTCAATTAGGGTGTCTGTTCCCTAATTCTTAGATTACCAGACTTAATAAAAAGGGGCATATTCGATTTCGATAATTCAACCATAGAATGTAGTTTCACGTACTTGTGTCTATTTTGTAAATCATTTATAAAACCTGCATGTATTCTCATCCCAAAAATATTAGATTTTAAAAGTGGGACTATAACTCACTTTCACAGATTTTTACTTCGTCGGGAAGTAAGGCTTGGCCACTGGTCGATTCACGAACCTATAACAAATATGTACATATATATCAAAGTATGTTCAAAATATATTTACAACATTTTTAATACGTTTTACTGTTTTAAGTTTATTAAGTCAGCTGTCCTTGTTAGTAACCTACAACTAGTTGTCCATAATTAGATGTACAGAAATAAATCGATATATATTATCTTGAATCAATCCACGACCCAGTGTATACACGTCTCAGGCTAGATCACAACTCAAACTATATATATTTTTGGAATCAACCTCAACCCTGTATAGCTAACTCCAACATTACTGCATATATAGTGTCTATTGTTGCTCCAAATAATATATATAGATGGGTCGATATGATATGTCAAAACATTTGCATACGTGTCTATGGTATCTAAAGATTACATAATATATTAGAATACATGTATAATACAATATAAGTTAGCTAGGATATGATTAATATAGATTTGTTACCAATTTTCACGTAGTTACAACAAGCAAAAATAACTAATCTTGTTTTACCCATAACTTCTTCATTTTAAATCCGTTTTGAGTGAATAAAATTGCTATGGTTTCATATTGAACTTAACTTTATGAATCTATACAGAAAAATTATAAGTTTATAGTTGGAATTACAAGTTACAAGTCATTTTTGTAAAGGTTGTCATTTCAGTCGAAAGAACGACGTCTAGATGACCATTTTGGAAAACATACTTTCACTTTGAGTTTAACCATGATTTTTAGATATAGTTTCATGTTCATAAGAAAAATCATTTTCCCAGAAGAACAACTTTTAAATCAAAGTTTATCATAGTTTTTAATTATCCAAACCAAAACAGCCCCCGGTTTCACTACGACGCCGTATATCCGATTTTATGGTGTTCATCGTGTTTTCAGGTTTTAAATCATTAAGTTAGCATATCATATAGATATATAATATGTGTTTAGTTGATTTTAAAAGTCAAGTTAGTAGGATTAACTTTTGTTTGCGAACAAGTTTAGAATTAACTAAACTATGTTCTAGTGATTACAAGTTTAAACCTTCGAATAAGATAGCTTTATATGTATGAATCGAATGATGTTATGAACATCATTACTACCTCAAGTTTTCTGGATAAAACCGCTGGAAATTAGAAAAATGGATCTAGCTTTAAATGATCCTTGGATGGCTTGAAAGTTCTTGAAACAGAATCATGACACGAAAACAGTTCAAGTAAGATTTTCACTCGAAATAAGATTGTTATAGTTGTAGAAATTGAATCAAAGTTTGAATATGAATATTACCTTGAATTAGAAAGATAACCTACTGTAAATAACAAAGGTTCCTTGATCTTAGATGATTACTTGGAATGGATTAGAAAGCTTGGAAGTAGACTTGCAAACTTGGAAGTATTCTTGATTTTTATGAAACTATACTTATGGAATTTATGAAGAACACTTAGAACTTGAAGATAGAACTTGAGAGAGATCACTTAGATGAAGAAAATTGAAGAATTAAAGTGTTTGTAGGTGTTTTTTGTCGTTGTTATATGGATTAGATATAAAGGATGTGTAATTTTGTTTTCATGTAAATAAGTCATGAATGATTACTCATATTTTTGTAATTTTATGAGATATTTCATGCTAGTTGCCAAATGATGGTTCCCACATGTGTTAGGTGACTCACATGGGCTGCTAAGAGCTGATTATTGGAGAGTATATACCAATAGTACATACATCTCAAAGCTGCGTATTGTACTAGTACGAATACGGGTGCATACGAGTAGAATTGTTGATGAAACTGAAGGAGGATGTAATTGTAAGCCTTTTTGTTAAGTAGAAGTATTTTGATATGTGTCTTGAAGTCTTTCAAAAGTGTAAGAATACATATCAAAACACAACATGTATATACATTCTAATGTAGTCGTTAAGTCTTCATTAGTCGTTACATGTAAGTGTTGTTTTGAAACCTTTAAGTTAACGATCTCAATTAATGTTGTTAACCCAATGTTTATTATATCAAATGAGATGCTAAATTATTATATTATCATGATATTATGATGTATGAATATCTCTTAATATGATATATACATTAAAATATCGTTACAACGATAATCGTTACATATAAGTCTCGTTTCGTAATTCTTGGGTTAGTAGTCTTGTTTTTACATATGTAGTTCGTTGTTAACACACTTAGTGATATATTTAAATATCATTTTATCTTGTTAAATATAGTGTATCAATATCTTAATATGATACATATGTATTTAGTAGACGTTATCATAACGATAATCGTTATATATATATATATATATATATATATATATATATATATATATATATATATATATATATATATATATATATATATATATATATATATATATATATATATATATATATATATATATCATTTCGAGTTTCTTAACTTAGTAATATCATTTCTTATGTATATCACACATTGTTAATATACTTAGTATGATACTTACTCATCATAATCTTATGTAAACCATATATATATATGTCTATATATATACCACAACATGTAGTTTTTACAATTTTGTAACGTTCGTGAATCGCCCGTCAACATGGGTGATCAATTGTCTATATGAAACTTATTTCATTTAATCAAGTCTTAATAAGTTTGATTGCTTAACACGTTGGAAACATTTAGTCATGTAAATATCAATCTCAATTAATATATATAAACATGGAAAAGTCCGGGTCACTACACACTATAAATAAAATACCTAGGTAACTTGTACAGTGTGCACGAAAATTATAGTGAAGAATCTTTGGTTTGCGCCCGTGGAGTAAACTTTTCTCCGTGTTTTGGAATTGGGATATAACCACGTTAAATCTCGTGTCGTTTACATTTATCGTTATGCTTTATTTTATTGTTTATCGTTCATGGGTTTGGTGATTGGTTTAAATCACCGGTCTTGTTTGGGTCCATAATTCCTAACAACTGGTATCAAGAGATCATGGTTTTGAGTGGAAGCGATGGCGATTTGAAAGCATGGTGAACGAACGACGGGTTTGGTACAACATGTATCGAGATCAAAGGGCTTAGTTGAAGAAATCGCGAAGAACTCACGGGTATGTCTATGTACTCATGAGATAATCTATTAAAATTAGTCTATGATTATAATAGATTATTGTGGTGATTCGCGGTGATAATGGAGTCGGTGGTCGGATCGATAGTTTCTTGTTGTGAAAGAGATTTTTCAAAAATTCGGAATTCTAGCGCAGCTGTGGTAGAAAATTTGTAGCATTTTCGATAACCGTTGGACCTCCATGATATTTTAACCGTAGGTTGAAGACTCATAGATCTCGTAGTGTACCAAATTTGAAAATGATTAGACGGTTGGATTTGGAGATACAATTTTTCGAAGTTGCAGTAACTCGGTTTAGGGTTGAATTGTAGAGCTGTGGTCGAAAATTCATAGAGGGTTCTGATATCGGCTAAAAAGTCACATTTTTATCCCCAATATTGAGCCCTAGAACAATAAAGATTTAAACTTTTTCGGCAAAATTATCTATTTTTCGGTTGATTTTGTAGATTAAGTAATTACGAAGGCGATGTAAAAAGAATCAAGTAAAACGGAGCTAAAATGAAGAACTAGAGCGAAAACGGTGAAAGAAAAGAAATCAAGTTACGATCAAGCAAATCAGCAAGCCAAACGGCCTGCGAAATGGGCTGCCAAATGGCCTGCCACTATGTCAAACGGTCAGAGCGAACGAGAACCTTAAACGGGCAAACCTGGCAAACGGTCCCTGCAAACGGCTTGCCAAACGGCCTACCAGCCGTTTGCAGGCAAATTTCAAGTCTATTTAAAGGGATTTCTCCATCCATTTCAACACACACTCAATTTGTAATTCATTTCATATTTTCAAGCTTTTAGTTAGTAGTTAGCTTAGCTTTTATATTCCGGAGGATATCCCGGCGAGTCCCTGCGATCTCGGGCAGATTTCTTCGGCCTTTTCAGGTTTTTATCCAAAACGCTTCTCTTTTGTATTAAACATGTGTTCTTACTTTTTATGTTTAATAATGAGTTCCGATATTACCATGATAGCTTAATTAATCTGTATATTGCCATGATAGAAGTTTGGGTTAGCGTAATTATGTTAAATTAGTACGATTACTGTTCTAATACTGAACTAGGGAGTCTGATAGATTTGTATGCTAGCATCTTAAGGATTGACTAACCTAGGTGGTGATCAGGACTAGTCCACCTATATGAAATTAGCTACTTCATAGGATTAAGACCCCTGGTTATACTGTATCTGAAGATTCTATGAACTCGGTATGGCCGGAGTTCCCGAGAGGCATTCAATGCGCTTTTAGGACACGGAACTTAGGAATTGAGACATGAATGACCTGATATGCCTATTTACTGTTCCGAAGAGACTTCTTAGGAGCTGTTAAGATCTAGTTAGTGTCTTCACTGTGTGACCCAAGCCTATTGCATGTTCTTGTCTGATTGTTGCCTTAGGTCTTAGTCATATCAACTGTTTAGGTACTCATTAGGTTTATATCTGCTTTACTATCAGTATATCAACTGTGATGGTGTATAATGTTTGAATTGATATGATCTCATTAGTATAATGGAATGGTTGTTAGTTTTCATTTAAGGTTTTGCCAACTTAAACTGACGGTTTCCTTCCATTTGTGATCAGTGTTCAATCAACACGGCACATTGTTATTCAGTTAACTAAATTGATAACGAGGGTTAGGATTAGAGCTTAAATCACTAAATAACCTAGTACTTTACTAAGGATAACCTCCGAGGTATTTCTACCTTTTAATTATACGACCAAGTGACATACTTCTCACTGCTCAAAGAGAACTCCGAGAGTTCAGAGACAAGTAGGTCTGTGTAATTGGCTCATCCAACCAGATCTCCATCATTTCGAGCATAGTCATAACATAAGCATAATTACCTTTCCCTAACCCAACACTGATATCTTGGTCAACATTTCCCTGATCTGCATACTCCGGATGTCCTCCCACTTATTTACTTTTCTGCACTTAGGACATTTAGCTAACCCAACACGACACTACATTAACTTACACCTTCTATACCTTAGAAAGTAAAGTAAATTTACGCCCCGCACAATATGAATAACCAAAACCACTGTGTGCTACCTTGATCAACTGAATCAGACGTCTTGCGGCCTAACGACACCACACAAATAAAACCGTCCGTTTTCGCCGTATCAGGTTCGTTAACCGTCAGATCGTCTTGAAACTTTTTCTATAGGTGGTGGATATGAAGGTCTAAAAAATATCCAAAATTCGTAGCGATCGGCCGTTCAATTTGGAGTTATATTATTTCGAATTTTGCAGCCGCCAGGAAAAACCCTTTTGGGGTTTGTTTGCGCAGCTATGCGAGAAAATTAATTGTGAGTTCGTCTATCGTTGAATCAACTTTATTATTGGGCTGGTAATTCTACACACATTGATCTAGTTGTGGTAAAAATTCGAGGTTGATCGGACCGTTGGATTTTCAGATATGATTTTTCGAATTTGGTCAGTTTCATGGTTGAACTTTTTCAGGTTTGATGACGCAAGTGCGAGAAGGAATTTTTTTTGTCTCGTGAAACTTCGAGCGATACGACCTGTGTTTTTCGGGGATGTGGGTTTGTTATGGGAGCTCAGGAGGTTGTTTTTATCTCGAGTTAGAGTAGTTGGATAACGAACAAGATGCATCGTGTCGAAGTTGACAGTGGGAGTTATCGGTGGAAGTTGGTGCTTGCGTGTTATGAAACTGGGTAACCAAACGTATGGTCGGATATTCCAAGATGATTGGGATATTATGGAACATGAGCTTTCCAGGATCGTTGAGGGTGTCCGGAACTCGGTTGAGTTTAGTAATCGACGGAAGTTATCGAGCTAGTAGGAGTTATTCAACTAGTAGAGTGGTGGAGATAATTATGCGATGTTGTTCTCCAAAGTTCTCAAGATTATTATGATGATTCCGGGTAACACTAGGGCTTCGAGTACTTGTTTTACTCTCCGATGGCAAAGAAATTTACGACTGACTAGTGGTACGAACCAAGTTTCTTCTCGAATAGCCGTGGTTTTATTTCTTACTCATACAGTGGGAGCGTGCTTGGGATGACAAGATGGGTTTGTGAAATTCATAGCTATGAGGAAGTCAGTGTACCAGCGAGAAAGCAGAAAGTTGAAAAGTTAGTAGATTTCGAGGTGGTGACTGTGTTCTCACTAGAGCCTTGATGAAGAGTCTACGAGGTCGTCGGTTGGATTTTCTTATTGCTGGAAAGGAAAATCATAGATAGACGGTGAAATCCTGTACGAGGGTGATCATTAACATGTGGGTTCGGGATTGGACATGTCTAGAGTTGTGACAACCCGGAAATTTCCGACCAAATTTAAACTTGACCTTTATATGTTTCCGACATGATAAGTAAAGTCTGTAATGTTGAATCTCAAAATTTTGGAACTACACTCATGTAATCAATTACCTTTTGACCGTGCTCGAAGATTCACGAACATTGTTGTGTATATAAATATATATATTATATAGTTATATTAATTGAAAACGTTAACAAAGTATTAGATGTATAACACGTTACATGAACATAATTGTTTCAATATATGTTTAATATATTTATCGACGGAATTAAAAGATAATATGATGCATTGTGATATGATTACGGGTCTCTGTTATGAGGTCCACTGTGATTTAAGAAATCTATTCTTTTTAACAATATTCGGAAAATGGTAAATTGATTTACAAGTAAGAACAAATGTGTCAATTAACGGTAACTAGACAAAAGTTAGTGGAGATTCCTGTTTGATTTCTAATTCATGCTTTACAATATTTTCCTCGTCACTTTGATAAGATAATTAGTTTAACTTTCATTTTATATGAAAGTAAGGACGTAGAAAATAAATAACTTAGATGTTGGATATCGACAAGTTAAGAAAATTGACATTTTACTTTAAGATAATTCATAAGTTTATTTATCCTTTGGACCTATTCCCACTCTTCACCAACAAACTATAATTTAAAAACTCAAAACCTATTAATGAGTATATATAATTTTACTTTCCTAAAATGTTTTATGATATAACGATTTTCCTTATTTTAACCTTTTAACAAAATGATGCTTAAATATATTTAGTTTTGAAAAACAAAATTTATCATATTTGATTGAGTTTCAAACGTACAAAAATGTTTAAAAAGAACTTTATTATTAAAATGTTTTATAAGATAATTTGTTTATGAATTTTGAAGGATTTAATTAGAGCTTACATTATAAACTACAAGTATATATATAGTGTTTCAAAAACGTAAACGTGATACGACATAATATTTTTCTATTATTTAAACGATTATAAATGAACTTTGAAATATAATTACTTTTGATAAACTAAAATATAATATTATTAAATAAATATTTCAATCCTATATAATATGTACAAAATTATATTTTTTTCTTTGAGAATATATATATATATATATATATATATATATATATATATATATATATATATATATATATATATATATATCTTACAAAGTGATTAAACATAATATTAACTATATACAAAATGTTTTGATTTAAATTAATATTATCATATATAACGAGACGTCGATTTAAAGAAGCAAATGACCAAAACACTCAAATGAATAAGTTACACTTCAATTAGTATAATTATTGGTGAAATAAGTCTAGTTATTGATAAAGGTACGTGTCGCGAAACGTAAAGTTCAAGTTTTCTAAGCGTACGAAAGGACGTTTGAAAAACCGGAACCGGTACGTAAGTCGAGCGTCAACGTACAATTCATCGGTGCTGAAATTAAAAATCAACTATGCACGAGAATGTAATATAATATTTAATTAATTCTAAAGATTAAATATATTGTATATTAAATAATATATATAAGAGTGTCGGTAGAGGAATAAATCATTTAGGAGCTGTAACTAGGCCTCATGCGATCACATGAGTGCCCCTCACAAATCTCATGCGATCGCATGAGGGGGTAGGTGAGGTAGCATGTCTTTAAAGGTCGAACGATTTTAGTTTCTAATTCATTTTTCATCTTCTATCTCTCGAATTCTCTCACTATATATTATTATTATTATTATTATTAATAATCATATTATTATTATTAGTAGTATTATACATAAAATATTACGACGGAGTGCTGTCCAAGTTATTTCAAAACGGGTTTTTCGAGCGGGATAGGGCTAAGGAAATTATGGGTTATAGCTATGGAGGTTATGGGTAATGTTCGAGGGTATGCTCGTGAGGTCAATCTAGTGTTTATCATCTCTGTCGCGTCTACGTACTTTCCTGCAATATTGAATCACAATATTGATACGTGAGCATTCATATCTTATCTTTTATATATTAATAGTGTATCCCTGACTAGTGCTCGAGTATATATGTTTATGCATGCTTGTATGCTTAAATTCGTCGTTAGATAGTTTATGAAGAATCATGAATTTAATACATATGTTATTGAGATAAGATATATGATATGCATGTCTTTGGAAAGCTGTCAAAAAATTAATAACTTTTCATTTAGAAAGCGTATGGTTTTGATGAACGAATTAAAAGATATAGTCAACTGAATTATCATTAATTTTAGTATTATTATTAAGATGATTATTATTATTTCAATCGTCATTATCGTTATCGTTATCGTTATCGTTATCGTTGATAAAAATCTTGTGGTCTATTATATTATTGAAATTGATTGATTATGATAAACTAATGAACTCACCAACCTTTTGTTTGACACTTTAAAGCATGTTTATTCTCAGGTATGAAAGAATTTTTCCGTTGTGCATTTGCTCAATTTAAAGATATTATCTGGAGTCATTCATGGCATATTTCAAAAGAAGTTGCATTCAAGTCGTTGAGTTCAATAAAGATTATTATTAAGTAAATGACATATTAGGTCATTTATAGTTGAGTATTATGAAATAGTATGCATACCTGTCAACTTTCAATGTAATGAAAGTTTTTCTTTCAAAAACAAATGCAATGTTTGTAAAATGTATCATATAGAGGTCAGAACCTCGCAATGTAACCATATGTTATTGTATTCATCCTTATGGATTAGGACGGGTCGTCTCAAGAGTGATCGGTGAGTCGATGTAGTCTCATGAAGAATCCTATAATTGAAGTGTCGCATACTTCAATTGGTCTTGTAGTGTAAGAAGATGATCTTCTTGTTAGAAGGTGGTGGCGTAGAAACCGAGATGGCCCAAGCTAGTAACTAAGAGATTGGATTATCACTCAGAGGTATTTTTGGTGTCGAAAGACTTCATTTGCTCGTAGGTTAACGAGTGAAATGCGGCGTGATTCGGGTATTTTATCTGGCGGTATCAAAAGGAGTTGGTAATCAGATGGTCTATAGTTATTGTGGGTTGTTTAAACATGGTTAACGGGTTGATGATAGTGAGTTTGTTTGAAGTCTTCTTCAAGTGGGAGATTGTTGAAGTGTGAAGTAAATTTAAACAAGAAAACAAGAGGCTGTCAACATAAAGGTTACATATGGTGACATATTATCACCAAAAGTGAGGTTGATTCAAATGTGAGGTGATGAGTCAAGATGTGATAATGTTGATCGAAGCTTGGAGTCTGATTGGAAATAGATGTCACGTTTGGTGACATGGGCCTCACCAAACGTGAGGTTCAACTTCTCCAGCAACTCAAGAAATACGTATTGTCTAATTTATTTTGCACTATAAATAAAATCCCTATGTAACCTGTACAGTGTGCACGAAAATTATAGTGAGGAATCTCTGGTTTGCGCCCGTGGAGTAAACCTTTCTCCGTGTTTTGGAGTAGTGATATAACCACGTTAAATCTCGTGTCGTTTACATTTATCGTTATGCTTTATTTTATCATTTATCGTTCGTGGGTTTTGTGATTGGTCTAAATCACCGGTCGTGTTTGGGTCCATAATTCCTAACAAGCGATGGCGATTTGAAACCATGGTGAACGAACGACGAGTTTGGTACAACATGTATCGAGATCAAAGGGCTTAGTAAAAGAAATCGCGAAGAACTCACGGGTATGTCTATGTACTCATGAGATAATCTATTAAAATTAGTCTATGATTATAATAGATTATTGTGGTGATTTGCGGTGATAATGGAGTCGGTGGTCGGATCGATAGTTTTTTGTTGTGAAAGAGATTTTTTAAAAATTCGGAATTCTAGCGCAGCTGTGGTAGAAAATTTGTAGCCACTTCATTAACCGTTGGACCTCCATGATATTTTAACATGGTATTCTCCCTAAGTTAGGAGATACATGAAGATTTACGGTACCTTGCTACCTGCAAGATGTCCAAATTAGCAATGCGTTAGCAGACTTAAGAGCCAGTGTAAACCTAATGCCCTATTCATTATTCAAGAAGCTAGGATTAAAAGACTTAAGACCTACCAGAATGACTATCCAACTCGCGGACAGATCAGTTAAGATTCCTCGAGGAATAGCTGATGATGTCCTAGTCAGAGTGAATAAGTTCGCATTCCCCGTCGATTTCGTCATTATGGATATTGAGGAAGACACGAAGGTCCCACTCATACTTGGCAGACCATTCTTGAATACTGCCAAAGTCGTAATTGATGTTCACGAGAAATTGTTGAAATTAAGAATTGGTGGTGATGAAGTCACATTCATTGTTAACCATCTCATGAACCATCCTCGCGAAGAAGATATTAATCTCACTGATTCTTTTCAAGAAATCTTCAACGAATATCTGGAGGATACCATGGCCATATGTAGTCAATATTAAATTTCTAAAAATGTGTTCTTTACACCTCCAGAAGGAAATCTCGACATCCATTCAGCCATAGATCCTGGTCAAAATAAATCTCCCCTATCCGAAAGTAACTTTCTCGGCAAAACTATCCAAATAGCATCGCTAGGTCAAGGCATTCCCCTACCTCTGTTAAGGAGAAGACCGAATGAAGAAACAGATTTCATTCCGGTATTTCAGGAACCCCAGTTAGAAGAGGGCTGTGTTGAAATTCCTGAACCAACCTTCGAAACTAAAGAAGACGTTTCTGAAGAGGAAGCATTAAGAAGGACAATTTCCAAGTCCAAAGAACAGATACCATCAATGACTGCTATTAAGGATGAAGCATCAGAATTTCAGGAGAGGTATGACTCATTAGACAGAACATAAATAGCTAGAATAAAGCCATCTATCGAGGAACCTCCAGAATTCGAATTGAAGAAGTTACCCGAGCATCTGGAGTATGCATTCTTAGAAGGAGAATCACAACTCCCTATAATCATTTCGAAAAACCTCAAGCTACACGAGAAGGAGAAATTGATTCAGGTTTTGATATCACATAAGAAGGCAATTGCTTAGAAGATTTCCGACATAAAAGGAATCAGTCCCAACTATTGCAGCCACAAGATCTTCATGGAAGATGATTTCAAACCATCAGTTCAGAGGCAAAGAAGGGTCAATCCAATGATTAAAGAAGTCATCAAGAAAGAAGTAATCAAACTTCTAGATGTCGGTCTGATCTATCCTATTTTCTGATTCACCATGGGTCAATCCTGTTCAAGTTATACCCAAGAAGGGAGGGACGACCGTAATTCAAAATGAGAATAATGAACTTATTCCAACATGAGAGGTCACCGGTTGGAGGGTTTGCATAGATTATCGTAAACTTAATGATGCAACCCATAAAGATCATTTTCCATTACCATTCATTGATCAAATGTTGGAACGTCAATCAGGAAACGTGTTCTATTGTTTCCTTGACGGTTTTTTCGGCTACTTTCAAATTCCCTTCGATCCAAAGGACCAAGAAAAGACAACCTTCACCTGTCCTTATGGAACATTTGCATACCGACGAATGACCTTTGGGTTATGCAATGCACCAGCTACATTTCAGCGATGCATGGTAGCGATATTCCACGACATGATTGAACGTTGTATGGAAGTCTTCATGGATGACTTCTCAGTCTTTGGTAGTACCTTTGATTTGTGGTTTTCTAATCTTGATAAGATGCTCACCCGGTGTGAAGATTCGAATTTAGTTTTAAATTGGGAAAAATGTCACTTCATGGTGAAAGAAGGCACAGTTTTAGGACATAAGATTTCAAAGTCAGGAATAGAAGTCGATAAGGCTAAGATTGAGACCATAGCTAAACTTCCAGAACAAACCACAGTAAAAGCGGTAAGGAATTTCCTTGGACATGCCGATTTCTACCGACATTTCATCAAAGATTTTTCAAACGTCACCCGACCTATTACTCATATCCTCAAAAAGGAAGTTCCGTTTGTCTTTAATGAAGAATGTGTGAAAGCATTCAACTATCTGAAGGAACAGCTCACACATGCACCCATCATGATACCTTCTGATTGGAGCTTACCATTCGAAATCATGTGTGATACGAGCGACTTCGTAGTTGGAGTTGTACTCGAACAACGGAAAGATAAGTATTTTCATCCAATCAATTACGCCAGTAAAACCTTGACTTGAGCTCAAAAGAACTATACCACCACGGAAAAGGAGCTGCTAGCTGTAGTTTTTGCGTTCGACAAATTCTGTTCATATCTCATCTTGTCCAAAACTACGGTTTACACAGATCATTCAGCCCTCGAATATCTATTCATTAAGCTAGATGTTAAAACAAGACTCCTACAGTAGATCTTACTCCTCCAAGAATTCAATATTGAAATCAAAAATAAGAAAGGAGCAGAGAACGTCACAGCATTGAAATATGAGTACAATGGTTCATACAGTAAACAACCTCGCCAACAAGTTCATTGAAATATGAAATTGTTATGCACTCAAGATTTTACAGGAATCAAAGATTGAATCTGAAGAACAAACTCTAATTTGGGTGATGAATATGAATAAAACTGAATGAATGAATTAATGAATGAATGAATGAAAAAAAAAGAATTATATATATATATATATATATATATATATATATATATATATATATATATATATATATATATATATATATATATATATATATATATAAACTTATTATTGCATCCAGTAAGCGTTGATTTATTGGCGTCTTGACTGACCTTTAGAGCCTAAATTGAAATCCATACATGATTTAAAACCTATGGAAATCTGATTCTACCATTTTTATGGTGTCTAAATTTTATTTTACTATTTAAAAAAAAATTCTTACTTATTGGCCGGAGATTCACTCGGTAGCAATATCTTTATCCGTCGAATAGAGAGAGTGGCGACTTTCTCTACTTTTGAAGTGCTTCACCCTGGGTGTACATCTCACCTCCCCCATACACCACTTGTGATAGCCCATCCTAATCTATTTGGACGAAGTCATCAACATTTGGTCCCATTGCGAGGTACTGTCCTAAGTATGCCATGAGCGACTCCATGTAATATATTTAAAATGAGCAAATGCATAGTGGAAGATTTCTTTCATACCTGAGAATAAACATGCTTTAAAGTGTCAACCAAAAGGTTGGTGAGTTCATAGGTTTATCGTAATCAATCATTTCCATATTTTAATAGACCACAAGATTTCATTTTTATATTACACATAACATGTGTAATAAAATAGTACGCATAACCTGCGAATTAAAATACATTCATATAATGACCCGTCCTAATCCATAAGGACGAATACAATAACATATAGTTACATTGCGAGGTATTTGACCTCTATATGATACATTTTACAAACATTGCATTAGTTTTAAAAGACAAACTTTCATTTCATCGAAAGTTGACAGGCATGCATACAATTTCATAATATCCAAACTATAAATGACATAATCTATAATTTACTTAATAATAATCTTTATTGAACTCAATGACTTGAATGCAACGTCTTTTGAAATATGCCATGAATGACTCCAAGTAATATCCTTAAAATGAGCGAATGCATAGCGAAAGATTTCCTTCAATCCTGAGAATAAACATGCCTTCAAGTGTTAACCAAAAGGTTGGTGAGTTCATTAGTTTATCATAATCAATCATTTCCAGAATTTTAATAGACCACAAGATTTAATTTTCATAGTTAACTGCAGGAACACTCATCTGCAAAAATTATAATACAGGAACACTCATCTGTATAAAAATTCATTCATATGGTGAATACCTGGTAACCGACCTTAATAAGATGCATATAGAATATCCCCATCATTCCGGGACTCCCTTCGGACATGATAAATTCGAAGTACTAAAGCATCCGGTACTTTGGATGGGGCTCGTTGGGCCCAATAGATCTATCTTTAGGATTCACGTCAATTAGGGTGTCTGTTCCCTAATTCTTAGATTACCAGACTAAAAAGGGGCATATTCGGTTTAATAATACAACCATAATGTAGTTTCGATTACTTGTGTCTATTTCGTAAAACAGTTATAAAAGCAGCGCATGTATTCTCAGTCCCATAAATATATATTGCAAAAGCATTTAAAAAGGGGGCACATGAAACTCACAATACTGTATTTTGTAGTAAAAATACATATGACGCCATTGAACAAATGTAGGGTTGGCCTTGGATTCACGAACCTATATCATTTGTATATTTATTAATAAACATATTTGTAATCGAACACATATATATATAAATTTATTAGTTATATCCTTTTTATATTAATAGTATATATATGTATCATATATTAATTTTTGTTATGTTATGTGTATTAAATATATCATTTTTATCTTAATAATAATAGTTATAATAATAATAAAATAATATTAATCGTGGTAAAAATGATTATAATACTTAATATTACTAATAAGATAATAATGTTAGTAATTCTATTAATAATGATAATAATGATATTAATGATAATAAATGTAAAAATATAAATTTTATTGTTTATGATAATTATGATAATGATTTTAGTAACTACATAATAATACTGATAACAATAATAATGATAGTTTTAGTGATATCAAATTAATAATCTTAGTAAAAATGATAGTAATAATAATAGTAATTTTTAATAATAACAATACTAGTAATTTTAATCATATTAACAATAATGATAGTATTTATAATAATACATATGTTAATAATAATAATAATTCTAATATTTATATAATGATACTAATACTAAAAATAATAATTTGTATCATTTTCAGATGAGAATAGTTATGAATATATCTTCAGAAATATCGAGGATATTTATAATGAAGATATGATGATATCCTAGAACATTTAAGACCAGAGGATGATGAATAATATTGTCTGCAAGGGTTTTAGAGTAAGGAGCAAGGCATTTGCTAAAGATTTTAGCAGACACTGAATCATTTGGAATCTTTGAAGGTAGATTTCGTCTTTGTAATTTGTCCACAGCCTCCTTCATAGTTTGCTCAATCCATTTTCCAATTCCAAACCTTCTCTTTTTCTGAGCTTTGCCAACACACTATTCTTTATCATCAAACTTTTGACTGTTAAGGTCGTTTACAGTTTTTACTGCTTTATCAGCGTTTTTTCCAAAATTCGGAGAACTAGTTCGCAGTTTAGGGTGTTTTTCAGAAACTTCACATTCGAAGTCTGTAAGTCTTGGAGGTAGTCATTATATGTATATATATATAACTGTTGGCATAAAATTGCTGGGAAATTCAAAATACTGATTGCTAATTCTCAGTAGTTGGTATAACAATTATTGTTACAAGTTGTAGATGAGTACTTGATAGAGTTTCAATGAATAAATATCGTGATTTTTTGAAGAGGCTTAGAAATCAATGAAGTTGTTGATAAATTTACTGCTAAGGTGGCGAGATATAAAATGTTCCCCGGTAACAATGATGAAGGAGTAATTGTTATAATAAGGCTTACTCGAATGAACAATTGAAGGTGATTTGCTGAAGATGTGACAAAACTGTCTATTTTGAAAAGAGATTGAAAAGTTATTTTAGCTAATAAATGCCAAAGGGTCTGACACGGATACGTGTTAAACTATGACTTTGGTTTCAAGAGTTTTTCAGGTACATAACTATGGGTAACATGTGGTTAGGTCATCATCTCGATCGTTCATCATTTGAAGTGTCTTCGAGAATTTCGATGGGTTGGAACACAAATTGTAATCGTTAATATACATATGATGTTCTGAGATTTTGGATGATTCATATATTTTCCTGGGTTTTATGAATAGAAATGATGTTCTATCACAGTTTTTTTTAAGACAAAGTATAGCTTTGAAAGCTGTAGAGATTTAAGAATGATGTCTCCTGTTGAATCTTGACTTGGATTCTGATTTGTTAAAATCAAATTATGAAATTGAATTTGAAAGAGGATGGTTGTTTTGATTTCTATGAAAGAATGTGTATCGTTGTGAAGGTAGTGAGTATGATTGATGATTGCTGGATCAGAATTGAAGAATATAACATATAAAGTGTGAATTTATATATCTCTCGGGTATTACCTACCCGTTAAAAAAATTCCATAAGTAACATTTTTGTACAATTGAATTTTATTACAGTCTCTATGAAAATATATATATGTATATTTTCTTTAGATGTAATATAGACTTAATAAGTTAATATCATATTAAGCTCATTTGATTTTCGGCTGGAATTGGAAATGAATAATCTCTAAAACATTAAAGATTGCGTAATTTTCACGGAGTATTCACTAATGTAATTAGTACTTCATTATCGATACCAATTGATATTCCTCGGTGAATGATGTTGATGTTCGTGGAATTCTTGTGAACTTCGCATGATACGATGATATTTCTAGGGAAATTCGAGCATATCGAAAATGAAAGTGTAAAATCAAACTTATAATTGAATAATACACTTGGTTTATTATGAAATGAAATGAAATTCATTGATTTGAAACAGAGGTTGTAGCTTAACGCTGGTTAAGTTATTAACGAAGAATGTACATTATAGCATATTATTAATGTGAATTTAATCGAGCAATATCTACCCTTTTTCACTTCATACATAATAGCTTAGTAAGAAAAGATTTATTTTGATCTCGAAATTCATATATATATAAAATATACATATAATTTCTTCAGAGGGAATGAGTTAATACTTCATAACTCGTTGATACAATATACGCATTGTTGATTAGTGATGATGTCTACGGTGATTCTTGAACTGGCGGAGCTTGTGATGTTATGGGTTCTGCTAGTGCTGATAATGCTGACGGTACTGTTGATGCTGCTGGTAAAACAAGTCTAGCTTGTAAATAACGCACCATTCTTGTCAGGGTTTCTACTCTTCCTTCTATCATTTTGGTTCACTCATCTGATTTATGGTTAGGGCTAGAATAAATAATCTTTAAGACTTTGGAGATTACATAATCGCCGCAGAATGTTCCTCTCATGAAGTTATAGATTAATACTTCATCGGTTATTGTTGTTGGTACTCCTTGGTATCTATGGTGCGTGTGATGTTATTGTTCGAGGTACAGATTGTGATGTTGAGGTGTGGGGTGCGGATGTTGTTGTTGGTGGTGGTGATGGTACTGTTGCTGCCGGTTCTGCATTTGGTGCTTGTAACCTTTGCACCATATTCTCTAAAGCCACTACCCGAGTGCGAAGCTCGTTGACTTCTTCTGTTACTCCGGGATGATTGATGGTTCGGACGAGCGGATGAATAAGATCTAGAATTTGAGATAATATGTAGTCATGACGAGACACTCTGGAAATGAGAGAGAAAATGGTGTCTCGGACAGGTTCGCCGGTAAGTACTTCAGGTTCTTCGTCAAGAGGGCAATGTGGTGGATGGAAGGGATCACCTTCTTCTTGTCTCCAATGATTGAGGAGGCTACGAACCCATCCCCAATTCATCTAGAATAGATGATGACTGATTGGTTGATCCATTCCGGTCACACTGCTTTCGGAGCCCGAGTGAAACTCCATATCGAAATAGCTTTCGGAATCCGAGGAACTAGAACTGGTTACAGGATCCATCTCGTATAGAGTAGGGAAATGATTTTTCGATATGAGAAAGATTATAAGACTTAGATTTGGGATTCTTTAATACATAAATTACATATGTATATATAATACCAAAATCCCATAAATTACGGAGGAATCTTTGAAATATGTCAGGCAAAGTTTACAGTAACAGATACGTTAAGATATGAATTAGCAGATACGCTAAGATATGAATTTTGTCTATACACTATTTATGCAATCAATGCAGTAAGATGTGTCTAGACTAAGAATGATAAGCATGTAATTTCCAACAAAAATAAAAAATAATAAGCAAAACTTTTTGACATGCAGCTAAGGTCGAAGTCCAGACTCATTAATGCATCTTAATACCTATCAGTTAGACACACTAATGTAAGACCTGGTTCGCTAAGACCACCGCTCTGATACCACATATAATGACCCGTCCTAATCCATAAGGACGAATACAATAACATATGGTTACATTGCGATGTATTTGACCTCTATATGATACATTTTACAAACATTGCATTCGTTTTAAAAGATAAACTTTCATTTCATCGAAAGTTGACAGGCATGCAAATCATTTCATAATATCCAAACTATAAATGACATAATCTATCATTTACTTAATAATAATCTTTATTGAATTCAACGACTTGAATGCAATGTCTTTTGAAATATGCCATGAATGACTCCAAGTAATATCTTTAAAATGAGCAAATGCACAGCGAAAGATTTCCTTCAATCCTAAGAATAAACATGCTTTCAAGTGTCAACCAAAAGGTTGGTGAGTTCATTAGTTTATCATAATCAATCATTTCTATAATTTTAATAGACCACAAGATTTAATTTTCATAGTTAACTGCAGAAACACTCATCTGCAAAAATTATAATACAGGAACACTCATCTGTATAAAAATTCATTCAGATGGTAAACACCTGGCAACCGACCTTAACAAGATACATATAGAATATCCCCATCATTCCGGGACTCCCTGCGGACATGATAAATTCGAAGTACTAAAGCATCCGGTACTTCGGATGGGGCTCGTTGGGCTCGATTGATCTATCTTTAGGATTCGCATCAATTAGGGTGTATGTTCCCTAATTCTTAGATTAGCAGACTAAAAACGGGCATATTCAATTTAATAATTCAACCATATAATGTAGTTTCGATTACTTATGTCTATTTCGTAAAACAGTTATAAAAGCAGCGCATGTATTCTCAGTCCCAAAAATATAAATTGCAAAAGCATTTAAAAAGGGAGTAAATGAAACTCACAATACTGTATTTTGTAGTAAAAATACATATGACGGTATTGAACAAATGTAGGATTGGCCTTGGATTCACGAACCTATATCATTTGTATGTTTATTAATATACATATTTGTAATCGAACACATATATATAAATTTATTAGTTATATCATTTTTATATTAATAGTGTAACATCCCGCCTTTTTCCGTTAAATTTATTTTTAACACCGTCTTTTTCTTTTAAATAATACCTTTCGTTATTTAAATTCGTAGTTTCCGTTGACTAACGTTCATAATAATTCCGTCATTTAATTATAACATCTCTCGTTAACTTGCGTTTTAAAAATATTCGATCGGATAAATCCCGCACCCGCTTTGAAACTCGAGGGACCGGAGTTGCCAAATGGGCAAACTAGTTGACTAGGTCAACTAGTCAACCCATTTTTCCACCATTCATCCATTCCATCACCTCCCTCATCTCTTTTCTCTCCATCTCAAGAACACACACACAAACCCATTCCATTCATTCATCATCTAAATTCAATCTTGGAAGCTCACAACAAATCCGACTACATATTCTTGATCCTCTCATCATCCTCTACGATTTGATACTAACTTCATTGATTTTGGGTAACATTTCTAAAACTCTAGATTTCTCTAAATTCGTGTTTTTGACTTGAAATGGTGTTAGTTAGTGTCTATGGCTCGTGTATAACATGAATATATGTTTTGTTTGCTCGATTCGTTGTTTTGAGTAACTAGTTTGAACATTTGAAATGGGTGTGCTAAATCTTTGATTTTGGGTGAGTTAATGTTGTTAAATTGTTAAAGTTCAAGTTTTAATTGTGTTACTAGTATCACTAGCTTCGTTTTGATGCATAGGTTGATTAAGGAAACTTCAAAAACATGAATATTGATTTTTGCGGATTTTGGTTAGGGTTTGATAGACTTAAAACGAGCTTTTGATGTTTCGAATGCCATGAAATGTTATTAGTAAGTGTTTAGTTGTAATGTATGCTTCATTACCTTCAAAACGGCATATCGTATGTGTAAATTGGATTCCCGAATCATAAAATATGTTTTACGAACTTGAAACTTTGAAAATAAACCTTTCTTGATCAATTGACGAGTTTTCGGTTATTGTAAATGATGTTTTCGATTGATGATATGTGGTTAGTTGTATTCCTCGTCAAAATACCTTTTCGACGATATATGATAGGCATTATAAGTGTTTGCGGGTCAAGAATTGGGTTGGAAAAGGTTTTGGTTCGTGCACACTTGGAAAGACTGACCAGAATTCTCTGGCCAGGTAGTGGCGCGGCGCGCCACATCCCCGCGCGGCGCGCAGAATCGCCTGGCCAGATTCTGCTCACTTTGTCACATTTCACGCGAAATGTTTGACTAGCTACCGACCTCCGATTCACATGAAACTTGTTCTAATATGCTTATATATGAATAAAAACCTCAGAAAAATAGTTCGGGACCGAACCCGAACGTGTTGACTTTTTCGTTGACTTTGACCAAGTTTGACTTTTAGTCAAACTTAACCAAACTTTTATACAATCATTCTAACGTGCTTTTATACTTGTTTCTTGTATGAAACTTGACAACGTGATTCACATGCTATACTTAATCGAGTCGTAACGAGCCATAGGACTAATTGAACACATTTCACCCGACCTTGTGTCGTAACCGGTTAATTGATACAACTTACTTGTTTAGGTCAAGGCTAAGCAACTTTCATGCACACGTTTACTTTGTGAAGTACTTTTATACTCGTGCACTCGAGGTGAGATCATAGTCCCACTTTTTCAACAACTTTTTATACTTTTAAATTGTGGGCTGAGAAACATATACTTTGTTACATTTTGTACTACTTGCTTTTATACTTTGAACACAAGTACAAGGAAAACAAACATTCCACAGCGAGTTAGAACAAAAATCCTCAATTCGATTATCATTAGTTACACTTGCAGGGTGTAAGCGAGAACTTATATTGTGTGGCCATACGGGTTTGACAAACCCTCATTTCGGACGGTTCGCTACCGTCTACGGATGAAATATATTTTCGGGAAACAGTGTATGTTCTAACACTATTGTGATGGGGTTCTATGGAAGGAAACGTTAAGTCTTGATAATTGGGTGCTCGCGAACAATACTTTTGGAATGCAAACGATTTTGATAATCAACTATGGGAATACTAAATCTTGTGGTTCAAAAACAACGTTTATTACCAACACCTATGATTTCACCAACGTTTTTCGTTGACGGTTTTCTATATGTTTCTCAGGTTCATACTTGGCTTTTTGATACATGCTTCCGCGTACACTCATACTTGCTTGGGGTCGAGCATACATGCATACACTCTGATTATTTGCTTGGAGTCAAGATACATATATACATACGCTAGTGATAGCACCTTTGGATTCAAACTTTTGTTTACATACTTACGCTATTTATAGCAACTGTGTTTTTAAACTAATTATGTCGCAAGTTATTTCATTTATACTTTATGACTTTTGTAAACTTAGACTTGTTGTCGAACGGTTTTGTAAACTAAACTTGCAAGTCTTGTACCTTTCAAATGAATGCGACATAATTTTGGTCAAACGAGTCTCATATAGGGACTACGACCACGCAACGGGACCTAAGTTAACGGCGCCGTCAATAACGGTTTTGGTCGGGTCGTTACAGATGGTATCAGAGCGTTGGTTGTAGGGAACTAGGATATGCATTAGTGTGTCTGACAGAGTCGTTAGGACGCATTAGTGAATCTAGACTACAACCGGATAGTTAGCCATTGCATTCTGACATACATTTGCTATAGATAGCACTTACTTGAATACTTGTGCATTATACTTGAATCATTTTTAGGCAAACTTTTTAATGGTACCCAACCTTCATCATACGAACTCGTATTCCGCCACTTTTTGGTAACACACGTGAATTCAAGGTTTATATGCGTACGGATGACCACGACTTCGTTAGTCACTCTAGTTCAGGAATTCTGACTCCTTGGTTGTTATCCACCCCGTCTCAGCTTACTATCCACAAGTGTTGTAAAGTTACCACCACCACTCTAGATGAGTATCGTCATCACTATTTATCACTGCGGTTGCGTACTACTCGTTATCATGACTCGTTACTCTTTTCATACCTAAATACATTATTGTCTGACTCGAACCGCATTGACGTGAACAATCATTTATACACTTCCCTCGGGAAACGCTTCTTTATAGTTGCACTAATTCTTTCGATTCAATACGAGTCACGTTAGAGACGTTGTTACACTTTGTTTATTTTAAACTTCACGATTACACGAACTTGAATCTATAGAGTGATGTGGGAATGGAGGTATGAGTTAGCGTAATATAACGACACTCGATCAACGTGGTTATATTACGGTAAGACATACCAAAGTTCTAGTGACGCGTGATGGTGGTTAGACTCGATCAACCTAAACACCACCACGAGCCATGTACATGACTTCATCCTTTCATGTTTGGACATCTGAAAACTCCGAAAGTACTGACAACAACCATACCGGGGACACACCTTCGAATATTGTCGAACCATATTTATGTTTCCGAATGAATGACGAATTCTTTCAACTTCAAACATACGTTATACATGAATACTAGCTCGTCCTCGCGCAGTCTTATTGACTAACTACAATTTACTCGTTATGCTCACATCGGGGCGGAAACTTCTCTTGCATCACCCTCGTAATTCCGGTTCAGGAAATCTTTTATTTTAAATTCTCAATGGAGAGAGACTCTTCATGTTATGCTAGTATTCGCCTCGAGGGT
Organism: Rutidosis leptorrhynchoides; assembly: GCF_046630445.1. Taxonomy (NCBI): domain Eukaryota; kingdom Viridiplantae; phylum Streptophyta; class Magnoliopsida; order Asterales; family Asteraceae; genus Rutidosis; species Rutidosis leptorrhynchoides. Next base: position 149,319,962 of record NC_092337.1, read on the forward strand.
GAATAGTCCCGACGAACGTTTTTGGAAACCGATAAATCTTCCGCAACGCAAATTTCTTGAGAAACTTGTTCTAACTAACGTTTTCGAGTCCTAACGGATTTGTTCAAATACACCTTACGGAATGTACTCCGTTTCGGATCGAGATCCTCGTTTCACTTCTAGATTTTGGAGTACCTTACAAAAAGCCTCGGGACCGCGTTTAGACATGAGTACCGCGTACCATCCACAACCCGACGGACCGAACAAACATGCGATTTAAACCTTGGAAACCATAATACAAGTTTGTATTACCAACTTCAAATTTACTTGAGAAAAGTATTTTCCTTTAACCGAATCCTCGTACTACAATGATTTTCATTCGAGTTTTAACGTCACTCCTTTTGAAACCACATGTGACCGGAAACGTCATTCTCCTTTGTCGAACCAAGTAAACGATGATCAATTCACCGGGGCCGAGGTTATTCATGAGCAACCGAGAAAATTTATTCATATTCAGGTAAAACCCTACGCGACTCGTAATCACCAAGAGCTACGCCGATGTTAGACGTAAACATTTCAAATAAACCGCGTCACGTTAAGAGTCGCACCTTGCAAAGGTGCAATCCGTTTCGGGAAACGTAGGAAGCTAAATCCGCGATATTTTGATCCTTTAAATTCTTGGGGTGTTTTGGACCCGTCGCTAGCCGTTTAGACTTTTCCGACTCATTTTGAGTCTCCGTTTATCCTACATTCGATGTATCAACTTAAAGACGTGTTTTGCGAAACAAGAACTTGTTATTCCTTTTCGATGGGCTCACTATCGACGATAAACTTCATTCCTAGGAGGGCCGGTCGAAACCATGAATCGTGAACCCAAACTCTAAGACGACGTGAAATCCCGACTGTCAAAGTTCATTGTAATGCCCAAGGGAGTACCTTCACTTATTCGTAGAACCGACAACGCAAGATCTCGAGGAAGAAACAACGACTACTACTTCCAACTAAATTTCGGGACGAAATTTCTTTTAAGGTGTAGGTAATGTAACATCCCGCCTTTTTCCGTTAAATTTATTTTTAACACCGTCTTTTTCTTTTAAATAATACCTTTCGTTATTTAAATTCGTAGTTTCCGTTGACTAACGTTCATAATAATTCCGTCATTTAATTATAACATCTCTCGTTAACTTGCGTTTTAAAAATATTCGATCGGATAAATCCCGCACCCGTTTTGAAACTCGAGGGACCGGAGTTGCCAAATGGGCAAACTAGTTGACTAGGTCAACTAGTCAACCCATTTTTCCACCATTCATCCATTCCATCACCTCCCTCATCTCTTTTCTCTCCATCTCAAGAACACACACACAAACCCATTCCATTCATTCATCATCTAAATTCAATCTTGGAAGCTCACAACAAATCCGACTACATATTCTTGATCCTCTCATCATCCTCTACGATTTGATACTAACTTCATTGATTTTGGGTAACATTTCTAAAACTCTAGATTTCTCTAAATTCGTGTTTTTGACTTGAAATGGTGTTAGTTAGTGTCTATGGCTCGTGTATAACATGAATATATGTTTTGTTTGCTCGATTCGTTGTTTTGAGTAACTAGTTTGAACATTTGAAATGGGTGTGCTAAATCTTTGATTTTGGGTGAGTTAATGTTGTTAAATTGTTAAAGTTCAAGTTTTAATTGTGTTACTAGTATCACTAGCTTCGTTTTGATGCATAGGTTGATTAAGGAAACTTCAAAAACATGAATATTGATTTTTGCGGATTTTGGTTAGGGTTTGATAGACTTAAAACGAGCTTTTGATGTTTCGAATGCCATGAAATGTTATTAGTAAGTGTTTAGTTGTAATGTATGCTTCATTACCTTCAAAACGGCATATCGTATGTGTAAATTGGATTCCCGAATCATAAAATACGTTTTACGAACTTGAAACTTTGAAAATAAACCTTTCTTGATCAATTGACGAGTTTTCGGTTATTGTAAATGATGTTTTCGATTGATGATATGTGGTTAGTTGTATTCCTCGTGAAAATACCTTTTCGACGATATATGATAGGCATTATAAGTGTTTGCGGGTCAAGAATTGGGTTGGAAAAGGTTTTGGTTCGTGCACACTTGGAAAGACTGACCAGAATTCTCTGGCCAGGTAGTGGCGCGGCGCGCCACATCCCCGCGCGGCGCGCAGAATCGCCTGGCCAGATTCTGCTCACTTTGTCACATTTCACGCGAAATGTTTGACTAGCTACCGACCTCCGATTCACATGAAACTTGTTCTAATATGCTTATATATGAATAAAAACCTCAGAAAAATAGTTCGGGACCGAACCCGAACGTGTTGACTTTTTCGTTGACTTTGACCAAGTTTGACTTTTAGTCAAACTTAACCAAACTTTTATACAATCATTCTAACGTGCTTTTATACTTGTTTCTTGTATGAAACTTGACAACGTGATTCACATGCTATACTTAATCGAGTCGTAACGAGCCATAGGACTAATTGAACACATTTCACCCGACCTTGTGTCGTAACCGGTTAATTGATACAACTTACTTGTTTAGGTCAAGGCTAAGCAACTTTCATGCACACGTTTACTTTGTGAAGTACTTTTATACTCGTGCACTCGAGGTGAGATCATAGTCCCACTTTTTCAACAACTTTTTATACTTTTAAATTGTGGGCTGAGAAACATATACTTTGTTACATTTTGTACTACTTGCTTTTATACTTTGAACACAAGTACAAGGAAAACAAACATTCCACAGCGAGTTAGAACAAAAATCCTCAATTCGATTATCATTAGTTACACTTGCAGGGTGTAAGCGAGAACTTATATTGTGTGGCCATACGGGTTTGACAAACCCTCATTTCGGACGGTTCGCTACCGTCTACGGATGAAATATATTTTCGGGAAACAGTGTATGTTCTAACACTATTGTGATGGGGTTCTATGGAAGGAAACGTTAAGTCTTGATAATTGGGTGCTCGCGAACAATACTTTTGGAATGCAAACGATTTTGATAATCAACTATGGGAATACTAAATCTTGTGGCTCAAAAACAACGTTTATTACCAACACCTATGATTTCACCAACGTTTTTCGTTGACGGTTTTCTATATGTTTCTCAGGTTCATACTTGGCTTTTTGATACATGCTTCCGCGTACACTCATACTTGCTTGGGGTCGAGCATACATGCATACACTCTGATTATTTGCTTGGAGTCAAGATACATATATACATACGCTAGTGATAGCACCTTTGGATTCAAACTTTTGTTTACATACTTACGCTATTTATAGCAACTGTGTTTTTAAACTAATTATGTCGCAAGTTATTTCATTTATACTTTATGACTTTTGTAAACTTAGACTTGTTGTCGAACGGTTTTGTAAACTAAACTTGCAAGTCTTGTACCTTTCAAATGAATGCGACATAATTTTGGTCAAACGAGTCTCATATAGGGACTACGACCACGCAACGGGACCTAAGTTAACGGCGCCGTCAATAACGGTTTTGGTCGGGTCGTTACAAATAGTATATATATGTTTCATATATTAATTTTTGTTATGTTGTATGTATTAAATATATCATTTTTATCTTAATAATAATAGTTATAATAATAATAAAATAATATTAATCGTGGTAAAATTGATTATGATACTTAATATTACTAATAAGATAATAATGTTAGTAATTCTATTAATAATGATAATAATGATATTAATGATAATAAATGTAAAAATTTAAATTTTATTGTTAATGATAATTATGATAATGATTTTAGTAACTACATGATAATACTAATAACAATAATAATGATAGTTTTAGTGATATCAAAATAATAATCTTAGTAAAAATGATAGTAATAATATTATTAATTTTTAATAATAACAATACTAGTAATTTTAATCATATTAACAATAATGATAGTATTTATAATAATACATATGTTAATAATAATAATAATAATAATTCTAATATTTATATAATGATACTAATACTAAAAATAATAATTTGTATCATTTTCATAATAATAATAATACTAATAATAATCATAATCATAGTAATAATAATAATACATATACTAATAACAATAACAATAATAATAACAATAACAATAACAATAACAATAATAACGATAATAATAATAATGATAATAATAATAATAATAATAATAATAATAATAATAATAATAATAATAATAATAATAATAATAATAATAATAATAATAATAATAATAATAATAATAATAATAATAAAATAAAAATGAAAGGATTGCTACCTCATAAGAATAAGCCAAGAAAAAGAAACAACTGTCATTGCCCAGGCTCGAACCCCCGACCTCTTGTTAACCCGAATCCCACACAAACCATCCAAGCTAATATGACTTTCCTGTTTTAACCCCCAACTAATAAATATTTAACCTGATATCCCTTCCTGTTCTACTTCTTCATCCTCTTCAAAAATCAAACAGACCATCTAATTACAACAAAAATTAATTTTTATGGTTTTAGGATTTGAAAATGAAACCGAATCAATCCATCTGTGGTGAACTTGATCGATAGAAAGAATAGAAAAGAAAAAAAAATGTTACAGCCGCAGTAACATGTTCTTCATGAAATAAATGATCACAGAAATCAAATTCAATCAATCTGAGACAATTGTAGTGTGGAACCAATGAAATAAGGTCCAATAAATGCGTCTAACATCTTGTGTATACAATCTTAATCCTAATTAGTACCAAAATTCCATAATTGTGATGATTACCCACGAAGAACACGATGAAGGTTGAAATTGAATTTTAAAATTCGGATACCTATAGCGTATGATTACATCATGAAATACGTAAAAAAATCCTTCAAGGAACCTTCGGGTATCTACAATTGATCCAGAAAGAACATCTAGATTACTAATTTGAATTTTAAAGACTCAGTTGACTTTTTAATTATAACTTTGACCTCCAAATTCGAGTTTGATTTCGAGATTTAGGATCAAAAATTTTGCAGATAGTTTCGCCACATGCTTCCTAACACCACTGCAATTTTTGTTTTGGAAGAATGGTTTGGATTTGAGCTATTAGCTAAAACTTAACGAAGGCAAAGGAAAAAAATCGGTTTCTTGATATTTCTGTTTGGGTTTCTCTTTTCTTTACAATTGCAGTAACCAATATAAATTGTGAACTTGAATGATTGAAATAACAAACCTGATTTGATCGATTTGTTGGATAGTGAAGGTGGTCGACAAGGATTCACGGCAGGAAGAAGGAAATCAGAAAAAATAAAATAATTGAAAATGATAGAGATAGATAGCACGCGTGTATATATTATACTATATATAACTGATCTATACTGTATTTTTTATTTAATATTATTAATTAATAATTAATAATATATAATAACAATACTATTAATATTTAACATTATTAATAAAAATAATAATATTAATAATAATAATAAATATAAATATTAATGATAATAATAATTGTAAAAAATGATAATAATAATAATAATAATAATAATATTAATAATATATATATATATATATATATATATATATATATATATATATATATATATATATATATATATATATATCAAATTTCATCTTTATATGTTATATAATGATATTATTAATACAAATGTTGATATTTGACATTAATAATAATATTACTATAACAACTATATTTGTATTTAAATTTAAATTATTAATATCATATATTATTATGTAATACTTAATAATTATATAATATGTATTATAACATATACTGAATATTATATATTTATACATTTTAATATAAATATATTATAATATATATATATATATATATATATATATATATATATATATATATATATATATATATATATATATATATATATATTTGTATACTAATTATATTATAATGATATATGTAATTATGAAAATATAAACATTTTATATATGTAAGTATTATATATATTTATTTGGAATAACACATTATTTCATCATAGAAATATTATAAATTTCTACATATACATAATATAATATTTATGTATAAAATCATGTGTATATATATATATATATATATATATATATATATATATATATATATATATATATATATGTTCATGCTTATTTACAATTAATTGTTCGTGAATCGTAGGGTTAAGTCCAATGGATAAATTAAATATATGAAATCATTTTAATGTAAAACGTCGATTTACTTAACTTGTCGATATCCATTTCCAAAGTTATCTATACTCCATAATTTCACTTTCACATTAAATAAGATGAAAGCTAAATAGTTATCTTATCAAAAGTCACGAGCATGTATTGGAAATCAACAGGAATCTCCATTAACTTTTGTCTAAATCTCGTTAATTGACACTTTTATTCTTACTTGTAGGTCACTTCACCATTTTTCGAATATTGTTAAAATGGGAAGATTGCGCAAATCAATGTGGACCTTTCAACAAAGACACATAATTATACAATGTATCTGATAAATCAATCATTTGATATTATCTTCTAATTCCATAGATAATCATACTGAGACAAATACGTTCATGTAAAGTATTATACGTTTAATACTTTGTTAACGTTTTTAAGTTATAACATGTACACATATATATATATATATACACACATAATCATATTCATTTATATAATGGTTCGTGAATCATCGAAATTTTGGTCAAGGTTAAATGAATGTACAAAGTTTAAAATTCTTGAGATTTAACTTAACAAACTTTGCTTATCGTGTCGGAATAATATAAAGATAAAGTTTAGATTTGGTCGGAAATTTTCGGGTCGTCACAATACATATGGTGAACACCTGGTAACCGACATTAACAAATGCATCTAGAATATCCCCAAATATACAGGTACACTCATCGGTATATAAAATTGAAGTACTAAAGCATCTGTAACCTGGATGCCCAATAGATCTATCTTTAGTATTCGCGTCAATTAGGGGGTCAGTTCCCTAATTCTTAGGCTACCAAGATAAAAAGGGTGATATCCGGTATAATAATCCAGCCATAGAATGTAGTTTTAAGTACTTGTGTCTATTTCGTAAAACAGTTGTAAAAACAGCACATATATTCTCAGTCTCAAAAATATATATTGCAAAAGCATTTAAAAAGAGAGCAAATAAAACTCACAATACGATATTTTTTAGTAAAAATATGCCTACGACGATACTGAACAATGCAGGGTTGACCTCGGATTCACGAACCTATATCAATTATATATATTAAAACATATAATTGTAATCGGACAAGTTTATGCATTATTAGTAATTGTTATTTTAGTAGCTTGTAGGTTTCATTAATAACTAAATTAACTATATTTATTTTATAAACTTTCGATAAATAATTAGTATTTATTATGAAAATATTAATGTTGTTATGTGACATGCATTAAATATATTCTTATATTGCTATTTATTTGGTAAAATAATATTAATAATGATAAATAAAAATTTGTATATTTTTATGATAATAATAATACTAAAAATAATTAGATTTAGTAATGATACTGATATTAATAGTTTTGATAATAATACTACTAATAATAACCTAATTGATAATACTAATAATAATACTCATAAGTATAATAGTAATAATAATCTTAATATTAATATTAATGATGATAATAATTACAATAATAACACCTATGATAATAATATTAATGATAATCATAATACTAATAATCATAGTTTTATAAATGATAAAAATCATATTTTTTAAGGATGATAATAATATTAGCAATAACAACAATAATAATAATAATAACTGTATTTGTAATTATAATAATAATAATAATAATAATAATAATAATAATAATAATAATAATAATAATAATAATAATAATAATAATAATAATAATAATAAATAGAAGTTCTACCTCAAAAATAATGGGCTAATAAAATAATGCCCCAACCCGGGCTCGAACCCGCGATCTCTCTGTTAGAGAGAACACCACTAACCACCCATCTGTTCCTTCATTTCTGTTTATATCCGGATTAAAATTTATAAAACCCTCGATTCTATATTCATAAATATCATAAATATAATACAGATATAGATAATATTAATATATAATAATATTTATACCTAAAAACGTGTGGGGTTTGCTAGTGCGTCACCAAAAAGAAAAGAAAATAGGTCGGTCCCAAATCCTCATCAATTATCATCGATCTTCAATCATTATCGATACTTCACTGTATCGTGATTATTAACATCGATCATCATCGTTCGTCATCACATTTATTACCATCATCATTCTGTGGGTATATGGTGTTTGAGCAAATAGCAGTTGCGAACATAAAACCGAAAGCGTGTAACAGTAGTTCTCCATAGCAGCAGGTTTCGAGGAGTTGCAGGTTTGATGATCGTCCAACGCACAAAATCAAACGGTAGCAGGTATAGCATGTTGTAGCTCAAGTAAATTGGTGGTTCTTGGGTTGGGTTTGAACCGGAAACCAATAGTAATAGTCGTAGTATATGGGTGGTGTTGAGTTGGGTTTGGTTCGTCGATAGCATAAACAAATGGGCAGCTTGGATGATCGATTGTTCATAACAAGAAAAAAACAGTGCAATAGTTCATGGTTTGTTTTAGGTTCTATCGAACAAAAGGCTGTTGGGTGGGGTTCGATTACCAACCGAAGAAAACAGGAAGCAAAACGATTTGTGTGTTCTTGTCTTGAATTGAAAAATAATTATGAAATAATAAAAGAAAGATTATAATCACAAAGGAAGATAGTAGTTACTGATCAAGTGGTGTTGTGGTTGTTCATGGTGAAGTAGGTGGTGGCTGAAGTGGGTGTGTGTGGGTTTCCGGTTTGGACAAAAAAAATAGAAATCGTATAGCAGCTGTAGCAAACAACGAATTATATAGAATCAAGTGGGACTGCAGTGGTGGTAACGAAGAAGGTACATCAACAGTGGCGGTTGATGGTTTACAAAGAAGAAGAAGAAGAAGAAGAAGAAGAAGAAGAATAAGAAGAAGAAGAAGAAGAAGAAGAAGAAGAAGAAGAAGAAGAAGAAGAAGAAGAAGAAGAAGAAGAAGAAGAAGAAGAAGAAGAAGAAGAAGAAGAAGAAGAAGAAGAAGAAGAAGAAGAAGAAGAAGAAGGAAAAAGGAAGGAAGGAGATGGTAGTCGAGTTTTAAGTGATGGTGGCGGTTTTAATTGTCATGGTGGTGATTATGGATTGAGGTTGTTGTCCTTTCAAATAGAAACAGATAGCATAGCAGATATGATGGTTTCGATGGTGATGGGTTTATATGATGCAGGTGGTGACCGAAAGTTCTTGGTGAGGATGAAGGTGGATAGTGTTGGTTGTAAAAGAAAGTGGTAATTCGATGGTCCTGTAAACAAAACAGTAAACATAAACATATAGCAGGGTGACGATGGTGGGTGCCGTAGGGTGGTTAAATGGGTGGTTGATTGATGGTTTTCTCAGTTAACAAAACCAAAGATGATCGAATAGCAGTCTCCATCGAATATCGGTTGTAAACAACAAGGTGATGACAAGTTGATGGTGGGTTTCGATGGTGATCGAATTAAAACAAATCAGTAGCATCAGTCTTGTTAATCATGGTGGGTTGTATCATCCGTCTCAGTGACCAAAAGGGAAAACTTTGGGATGGGTTATACTTGTAACAAAAGGCAAGCGAAAATAGAAGAAGAAACTCTAAATGTATATACTATGATTAAGTGAAAAGTAAAGATAGAAAGGTGTTGGTATGCTTGTTTCGGATAACATAACAGAAGTATATATAACAATAATATTAATAATAAATAAATTAAAAGAAACATGTGGGTGTAGGTTCTTTAGACAAGACCAAAAATATATATGTGTAAAGTTGGAGTAGGAATTTAAAGTAAAGAGGTGATGGTGATGATATAGATTGATCGATGGATATATTTATGATAAGTGTGCATGTATAGTTGATATATGATTTAATATGATGTACTAGTAGCCTAATCACGTTAACTGTGGGGTTTAATAGCACACATGTGTCTGTTGTGTTTGTCAAAAGAAAACAGAGAAAAGTTAAAGGTGAAAATGATGATTTGTCTATCATGTTTGCTATTCGATTAATAGACGAGTTTGGTACACTGTCTATAAAAGGTTATCTATAAGACTATAATTAAAATGGCGTAATTAGTGGGATTTGGAGTATCTAAATAAAAATTTTAAATTGAACACATGTTTATTGTCCAATTCTAATTTAACCTTAAACTATGCAATCGATAATTATCAGTTAAAACAATCTTGGATGTAGTTGTTTGACAGCTCAAAAGAGTCATTCCATAATATCCATAATCCTTAGTATTGTTATGCATTAGATTAAATTTTTACTTGATGTATCGTAGCTATGGTATAATATTATTACTAATGTAACAACTAAATCATATAATACTTTATAAATTTATTTAAAATTATTATATATAATTATTTATATATACATATCTATTTACAAATAACTGTTCGTGAATCGTCTGAAATGGTCGAAGTTACATGAATGTATGTAAACAGTTCAAAAATTTTGAGACTCAGGATAACAGACTTTGCTCATCGTGTCATAAATATAATATCGTATCGAGAGTTTGGTTTAAAATTAGTCGAAATTTTCCAGGTCGTCAAAGTAACTACCCGTTAAAGAAATTTCGTCCCGAAATTTGATAGATGTCGTCATGGCTAACAATAAAAATGTTTTCGTGACGAATATGGGTTGATAAATAGAGTTTTATCATTTTTGATTAATATAGATAAAACGATTCGATTATGTGAAGCGTACGAGTGAAGCTATCACAAAAGAGTGAAATGAATAAAATAAAGTTCGTCTCAACTTTTGACGTAGTCACGATAGATTTTCGGGATTTAAGGGATTTAAATAAAATCTTCGTAATCTATATAAGATTTGATTCTTCGGTAATTAAGGAAATTAGGATCCTCTTTGATTAAATACGGTCATCTGCCTCGATTGCTATGCCTGATGTTTCGCTATAAATTAACCTATTCCATTTCATTATTTTCACCATTCCTATACTTTCTTCCTTAATTCTTTTTCCAAAGATTTGTGGAAATGATCAATCCAATTCTGATTCTTGATATCTTCCTGACTATCGTATCTGTCATTCTTCTTTTCCATTTACCACCGTAGGAATCTATTTATTTTTACTTCGCTCTTGGGATTGTTGTATTTATAATTTTCCCGTTTCTTTATATTGCTATACGCATTGATATACATGGTTTGTAATTTCGATGTTGTTATCGGGCTTTATATTTTTTCCTTATATTTCGGAGTTCCATGTTTTTGTTTCTTCTTCCCGACTTTGAGTCAAGCGAATAATGGTCCAAAATTTGTATGTATGAAGTTTTGAATGATCATAATATACTAAGCAGAAACAAATGTAATAGCACGATTTGACTTGTTAAATTACCAGAATCACGGAAAGATAAAAATATCAAGAAAATATTTTCTTGATATGTTTAGAGGTTAAATAGAATGAAAGAGTTATGTAGCATGGCACATGATGAGTGTATGATCTGTGAACCATCATCACGTTTCATTAGAAACTCAGCATGACTTACTGTAATATAATTACGTTGGTTGGGCGTCATTAAATTATACTAACTCATGCTTCAACTCCCAACACTTCTCCAGAAATCATTCATAATTTAAACTCAAATTTTATAGAAGGATAGAAACTAAAACAGTTTCTTTTATGATATAACATAGATAGCACGAAGAGATAGATAATTTTGGACAAAGATATTTATGAAGGTATCTTCAGAAATATCGAAGATATTTTTAACAAAAGATACGATGATACCTTAGAGTTTCTAAGCTCGGAAGTTGATGAAGAAAATTTTTCGCAAGATTTTAACATGAGTAGGGAGCAAGATATTTGCTAAAGATTTCATCAGATACCAAATCATCTGGATTCCGTACGTATAGGTTTAGTCTTTGTGATTTATCCACAGTCTCCTTCATAGTTTTCTCAATCAGTTTTTCAGTACCAAATTTTCTATTGAGCGTTTTCAATACTCCATTCTGCATCATCAAACTTTTATCCATTAAGACCATCTACAGTGTTTACTGCTTCATCCGCATTCAATGTTACCATATCTGAATCATTGGTTATCAATCCGGGATGTCTTTAAGAATTTCGAAGGGTTTGAACGAAGATTGAAATCATCAAGATACAAATGATTGTTTAGGATGAAATCAAGTGGCAAACTTGAAGAAATGTTTAACTATAGAAGATATAACTTATTAACGATATTTTAAATCAAAATGTTGTAATTAATATTTCCTACTCTGTTAATACATTCTAATTGTCCAAGGTTAGTAGTCCAATGTTAATAGTACAGTAGTCAAATAGTCCAATATATAATCTAGTTAATCAAGAAGTATCGTGACCCATTGTACATGTGTACATGTGTCCCGATTGTCCGACGATATTTAAAGTGCGTATAATAAATAACAGTATTTAAATGACGATAAATAAAATTGCGAGAATTAAAATTGCGATAAATAAATTGCGATAAATAAATTGCGATAAATAAAATGTAATAAGGAATTAACAGTTAGCTAGGATTTTGTTAGCGTGGATTCTTAACAAAATTTCTCATAGTTAATTTGTTTGTTTCTAACAAATTTTATTTTTGTCCAATGTTTTCTTCATTTGCCACTTGTTGGATTCTGATAAGTCAAAATCCAAATATGAAATTGAATGAAATGGTTATTCTATGGTGAACGGATTCGTATATCTGTGGTTGTATGTAGGATAGTAAATGACTGTTGAATCAGATTCGAAGAATGTATAGTGTAACTTATTAATGTGAAATCTAAATATTTCTCGGGTATTACCTACCCGTTAAAATATTTTCACGATTAATAGTTTGTACAAAAGAATTTTTAATTACAATCTTTATGAAAATATACTTACATATATATTTTCTTCAGATGTAATCATGGATTTAATGAGTTAATATTATATTAAACTCATCTGATTTACGGTTTGAACTAGAGTACATAATCTCTATAACATTAGAGATTACATAATCGCTATGTCGAACGATGATAAATGATGTAGAACGATACGTAGAATGAAGATTATGCTCGAGATATAGATTGTGATGTTGAGGCGTGTGATGTTATGGCTTGTGTTGTCGGTGCTGATGTTGGTGGTACTGTTGGTGTCGGTGATGTTGCTGAAGCTGGTAAGTTTTGCACCATATTTTCCAAAGTCACTTCTCGAGCGCGAAGCTCGTTGACTTCTTCCATTACTCCAGGATGATTATCGGTTAGGACGAGCGGATGAATAAGGTTTTAAATTGTAGACAGAATATAATCGTAACGAGCTACCATAGAAATGAGGCTGAAAATGGTGTTTCGAACGGGTTCACCGGTAAGTGCTTCAGGTTCTTTGCCAAGAGGGAAATTTGGTTGATGGAAAGGATCGCGTTCTTCTTGTCTCCATTGGTTAAGTCGACTGCGAACTCATCCCCAATTCATCCAGAATTGATGATGGCTGACTGGTTGATCCATTCCGGTTACACTGCCTTCGGAGCTCGAGTGAAAATCCATATCGAAATAGTTGTCGAAATCCGAGGAATTTGAACTAGTTGCGAGTTTCATCTTGTACGGTTAGATAAAAGATTTTCAATAGGAAGTAGATTATAGGATTTAGTTTGGTATTCTTCAATACATAATTTATCTATATATATATAACACCAAATTCCCATAAGTTACGGAGGAATCTTCGGAAGCTGTCAGACAAAGTTTATAGTAACAGATATGCTAAGATACGAATTTATCTATACACTATCTATGTAATAAGTGCAGGAAGACGTGTCTAGACTTAGGAATGATAAGCAGGAAATTTTCCACTAGGAATGATAAACAAAACTTATAATATGCAGCTAAGGTTGAAGTCCAGAATCACTAATGCATCCTAACAACTATCAGTTAGACACACTAATGCAAGACCTGGTTCGGTAAGACCACCGTTCTGATACCAACTGTGATAGCCCATCCTAATCCATTTGGATGAAGTCATCAACATTTGGTCCCATTGCGAGGTACTGTCCTAAGTATGCCATGAGCGACTCCATGTAATATCTTTAAAATGAGCAAATGCACAGCGGAAGATTTTTTCATACCTGAGAATAAACATGCTTTAAAGTGTCAACCAAAAGGTTGGTGAGTTCATAGGTTTATCGTAATCAATCATTTCCATATTTTATTAGACCACAAGATTTCATTTTTATATTACACATAACCTATGTAATAAAATAGTACGCATAACCTGCGAATTAAAATTCATTCATATGGTGAACACCTGGTAACCAACATTAACAAATGCATCTAGAATATCCCCAAATATACAGGTACACTCATCTGTATATAAAATCGAAGTACTAAAGCATCCATAACCTGGATGGGGTTTGTTAGGCCCAATAGATCTATCTTTAGGATTCGCGTCAATTAGGGGGTCTGTTCCCTAATTCTTAGGCTACCAAGCTAAAAAGGGTGATATCCGATATAATAATCCAGCCATAGAATGTAGTTTTAAGTACTTGTGTCTATTTCATAAAACAGTTGTAAAAACAACGCATGTATTCTCAGTCCTAAAAATATATATTGCAAAAGTATTTAAAAAGGGAGCAAATTAAACTCACAATACGATATTTTGTAGTAAAAATATGCATACGACGATACTGAACAATGCAGGGTTGGCCTCGGATTCACGAACCTATATCAATTATATATATTAAAACATATAATCGTAATCGAACAAGTTTATGTATTATTAGTAATTGTTATTTTTGTAGCTTGTAAGTTTCATTAATAACTAAATTAACCATATTTATTTTATATACTTTAGATAAATAACTAGTATTTATTATGAAAATATTAATGTTGTTATGTGACATGCATTAAATATATTCTAATATTGCTATTTATTTAGTAAAATAATATTAATAATGATAAATAAAAATTTGTATATTTTTATGATAATAATAATACTAAAAATAATTAGATTTAGTAATGATACTGATATTAATAGTTTTGATAATAATACTACTAATAATAACCTAATTGATAATACAAATAATAATACTCATAAGAATAATAGTAATAATAATCTTAATATTAATTATAATGATGATAATAATTACAATAATAACACTTATGATAATAATATTAATGATAATCATAATACTAATAATCATACTTTTATAAATGATAAAAATCATAATTTTTAAGGATGATAATAATATTAGCAATAACAACAATAATAATAATAATAACTATATTTGTAATTATAATAATAATAAATGATAATCTAATAACACTTGTATTAGTAGTAATCATAATAATAATAATAATAATAATAATAATAATAATAATAATAATAATAATAATAATAATAATAATAATAAATAGAAGTTCTACCTCAAAAATAATGGGCTAAGAAAATAATGCCCCAACCCGGGCTCGAACCCGCGACCTCTCTATTAGAGAGATCACCACTAATCATCCATCCGTTCCTTCATTTCTGTTTATATCCGGATTAAAATTTATAAAACCCTCGATTCTATATTTATAAATATCATAAATATAATACAGATATAGATAATATTAATATATAATAATATTTATACCTAAAAACGTGTGGGGTTTGCTAGTGTGTCACCAAAAAGAAAAGGAAATAGATCGGTCCCAAATCCTCATCAATTATCATCGATCTTCAATCATTATCGATACTTCACTGTATCGTGATTATTAACACTGATCATCATCGTTCGTCATCACGTTTATTACCATCATCATTATGTGTGTATATGGTGTTTGAGCAAATAGCAGTTGCGAACATAAAACAGAAAGCGTCTAATAGTAGTTCTCCATAGCAGCAGGTTTCGAGGAGTTGCAGGTTTGATGTAACACCCCGTCAAAAGTCCCTTTAACGGAATGTTAATTCTGGTCCCAGTGCTTGGCTTGACTTCTATGTAACAGCAATATTCTACAGCGGAAGCAATTAATACCTGAGAATAAAACACGCAAAACGGATCAACAATAATGTTGAGTGAATCTACAGGTTTAGGTAAACAATACATTATGTTTAAAAAATAACATATCAAAAACGTTTATTAGTGGATGGCCACCAAGGTTTAATGTTATAGTTTGTAGACAACACCGTTTCCCATTTCAAAAGTTTGTTGACACTACCATGTCAAGTTTCAATCATTTGTAGACAATTCCATATCAAGTTTCAAATATTCGTAGACAATACCATGTGAAGTTTTATCTCATTTGTTCGTAAACCGCAGTTTAAATAACGTAGTATAGTATCTGAAAACAGTTATCAGAAAAATAGTTTAATTTCCTTGACCACAAGATTTTACAAGTACAACATCAAGTTTCTAAAACGATTGCATAATATATGAGCACCTGAATACTAGCAATGACCCGAGTATAGAAGCCACTATACCCGCCCTTACCTCGTAAAATGTTATACACTTGTTCAAATGTATTTAATGTTCAAAATAAATGCATAATAGTTTTTATAGCGGGTGAGGTTGTCAACCTAACGGATCCGTCCATCTAAATTGTGCTTACACCGATGGTATTTAAAGTATTCAAGCTAGAGGCTTTTTGAACAAACTCAATATGCATATATAGTACTCGTGTCAATACAAAAGCATTTGATAAAGTAAGTATAACAGCGTGTATTCTCATCCCTGAAAACATGTAAAAAGCGGGACTGTAGACTCACCTTTGAATAAAGCTCGGATTGGAAAGTGGACAATTAACTTGTACGGTTTATAGCCGAGTAATGCAACCTAAGTATACGTATTTAGGTTGGTCAATAAATATGTTTTAAAAAAGTGTGGTTTCATAGTATAAGTTGTCTTATTGCTCGACTCGACGCGTTTCAGAGTAGAAGTCAACATACAGTCAACTAGTTCATGCAAGTCAAACAAAGTCAACCGAAGTCAAACCAAAAGTCAAACATGGTCAAAGTAGTCAACTAAAGTCAACATCAGTAGGTTCATGTCAAATGTTGGTCAACATGTCAAACCTAAGTCAAACAACACGTTTTAGGTCATAACAGATCAATTTCTCAATTTCAATTCATGCAAACATGGCAAACTCCAGATCATAAGCATACTCAAAATCGATTCCAAAAAGTCCGGCCAGGGTCTCATACGATAATTAAAAGTCAGGAATCAGAAGGGGTACATTTATGGTTTGCCAAGTCAGTTTCTGACCGCGCACTGATTTCGTTTCGGCTATAACCGGAACTAGGGACATGCAATTGATACAAGACCATTTGTATTTGGTTCCTAACATCCCATATTTAAATCTATCAAGTTTCCAAGAGTTTTCATATAGCCAATTCGTATAGTTTAACAAAACAAATCCTATTTTTCAGTTTTAGTTCTAAGTCAGATACGCTGTTTTAGAATGCATGAAACACATAGTATCTTACGTTTTCAGAGGTTGATATACAAACAAAATGTGTTTCATATCACCTAATTAACAACATATCCGGATATCAATTGTTCATTCAATTTCTAGCTCAAGTTATAGCATTTAGTGCACACAAAACTCAGATTCGTCCCTGATTTAATTAGTCGTTTTAGAAAGCAATTATCCGGTGATCTAGACACAATTAGCCTATGATATCCACATGAAAAGTTATGTAATTTTTGTGTAGTTTTCAGATCTCAAAAGCATATTTTCCAGTTCTCATTATATTTCTCTGTACAATCTATTTTATGCACGTAGGTCAGAAAATCTTATCATAACATTCGATCAAGCATAACACGAGTTTTACTAATCCGTTTACCATGATATACTAGTCCTTTCCATGTGTTTTTCAAAAAGGAATCCAAATATCATCAATTCCTAATCCCATTTAAAACACACAAATCGCAGTTTTCAGAAACATACACAAAACACAGCGATAATTCAAATTAGCATATCTAGAGCATACGATAACGAAAATGTGCGATTCTTGCGAGCAATCTTAATAGTTTTTCGATAGAAATTCATCTAAAAAATTTTCATTTACAAACAACAAACTCACAAAACCAGTAGCATAGCAATTCAATTCGTGATTAAACCCTAGCACGCAAATCGGACAATATAACGACTAATTGTGTACACTGTCGCGGTTAATTGAGCAATAGAACCTATAGACCATGAAATAAACAATAAATCAGAGAATTAAAATTAGGGTTAATGTTTATATACCTCTAGACATCATGTTGCTTATACCAATGCGTAGAGGACGACAAGAACGATCACTTTCGTGTAGAACGCAAGAGCAAACAATCAAAATTGAATGGAGAATGATGAGGATGATGAAGTCGATAATTGGGAGGTGTTGGGGACTGATTTTGATCATGCATTAGGGTTAGGGTATAAGTCAGGGATTAGTTTGCTAGTTATAATTAGGTTTAGGGCTTAATTGAGAGCCCAACAAGTAAACTAGTGGTCCAAAAGTCCAATAAAGGGTGTGGGAAAGGGATTTTTGGCCATGGGGGTCCAAGAGGGAGTCCATGGGCTGAATTTAACAAGTTAGTACATTTATAGTGTAGGCCGTTAGGTGTCGTTGGCCGAAAACGCAAATTGGAACGTTAACTGAGCGTTTTAGCTAATTTCACGTGTTTTAAATTCTTAAAACTTCTAATAAATTAGAAGTATTCTTAAAACATAATAATTACATAAAATAATTATTAAAAGTGAAATACCATTTGTTTCGTTATTTTCTTGTATGCGTGTGGTCTGTTTCGAGTGCCGTTAACCGTACCGGGTCTCCGGAACGTTAACTAGTCGTTTAAACGAATTCACCGGGTTTAATTTACTAAATAAATAATAAATTAAATAAGTTCTTCGTAAAGTCAGTAATTATTAAAAATAATTATTTTGTCGTTTTACTGAGTTCCGTAAACTGAAAAGCTTTCTAGGCGATTAACTTAATTGTAACGTTTTCTAGTTATTTAGCTATCCGAAACAAGTTCATAGATTGGTATAAATATTAATTCAAGTAATCCACTAGGATCAAGTATGCATTTAATTCTGTTAAATACAAAAAGTTTAAGTAATCACCGTTAAATATTTAACGGACAAGTAACGATAGTAACGGAAAAAGTCGGGTTGTGACATTACCCACCTGTTATTTTAGTGAACGTCCGCTGAAGTAGTTTCCTCGGGAAACAGTTGCGGGTATTTCAGTCTCATCTGGTCTTCACGCTCCCACGTGAACTCTGGTCCTCTTCTCGAATTTCACCGAACTTTAGCGATAGGAATTCTGATTTGTTTCAACTGTTTGTTCTCACGGCCCAAAATTTCGACAGGCTCCTCAATAAAATGACGTCTGTCGTCAATACGCAGTTCCTCTAAAGGAATAATCAAATTATCATCGGTTAGGCACTTCTTTAGGTTGGATACATGAAAAACGTCGTGTATACCGCTGAGTGCTTGTGGCAGCTCCAATCTGTAAGCTACCGGTCCAACTCTTTCAGTTATCTCGAACAGTCCAACATATTTAGGACTCGATTTATCTCGTTTCCCAAATCGTACCATGCCCTTCCAAGGTGATACCTTAAGCATAAATTTGTCACCAACTTGGAATTCTATATCCTTTCGTCTAACATCGACGTAACTCTTTTGACGACTCCGAGCTATTCTCAATCGTTCCTGAGTCTGTAAAACTTTCTCAGTTGTCTCCTGAATAATCTCAGGGCTGGTCAACTGACTATCCCCCAACTCGCTCCAACAAACGGGAGATATACACTTCCTTCCGTACAATGCTTCAAAAGGTGCAACTTTAATGCTCGTATAGTAGCTATTGTTGTATGAGAACTCAGCTAATGGTAAATACCTACCCCATCCATTTTCGAAATCAATGAAGCATGCTCGCAACATGTACTCAAGAGTTTGAATAGTCCATTCGCTTTGGCCATCTGTCTGGGGGTGATATGCTGTACTCATATCTAGGCGAGTCCCCATTGCTTTCTGTAATGTCTGCCAGAATCTGGAAGTGAATATGCAGTCACGTTCGGATATAATAGATGTAGGTACTCCGTGTCTAGAAATGACTTCTTTAAAATAGACTTGAGCCAACTTCTCCATTTTATCAGTTTCTCTTATCGGTAAGAAGTGTGCAGACTTAGTGAGACGATCCACCATAACCCAATTAGTATCGTAACCTCCCACTGTTCTCGGCAGTTTCGTGATAAAGTCCATGGTAATACCTCCCCACTTCCACTAGGGTATCTCTGGTTGAGTTAATAATCTTGATGGCTTCTGATGCTCAGCCTTGACTTTAGCATAAGTCAAGCACTTTCCGATATAGGTAGCAATGTCAGCCTTCAAATTCGGCCACCAATAACACGCCTTCAAATCTTGGTACATTTTATCTGATCCCGGATGAATTGAGTACCTTGACTTGTGTGCTTCCTCCAACACTAGTTCTCTCAATCCACCAAACTTAGGTACCCAGATTCGATTAGCAAAGTACCGTGTTCCGTCCTCCTTGATGTCAAACTTCTTATCCATTCCTCTGAGAAATTCAACATCCACATTTTGTTGTTTCATGGCTTCCCGTTGTGCTTCGCGGATCTGTGATGTGAGATTCGTACGGACAACTATGTTAAGCGCTTTAACCCTGAGAGGTTTCTCTCGCTCTTTTCTGCTTAAAGCATCCACCACAACATTCGCCTTGCTCGGATGGTATTGAAGTTCGCAGTTATAATCGTTAAGTAGTTCCATCCAACATCGTTGTCTCATGTTGAGCTGTTTCTGATCGAATATGTGCTGTAAACTCTTATGGTCGGTGAAGATAGTAAACTTGGTTCCATACAGGTAATGTCTCCACATTTTAAGTGCAAAGACAACAGCTCCTAGTTCAAGGTCGTGCGTAGTGTAGTTCTGCTCGTGAATCTTTAACTGTCGTGATCCATAAGTAACAACTTTGTTTCGCTGCATAAGCACGCAACCCATTCCTTGACGTGAGGCATCACAATAAACAACAAAATCTTCACTTCCCCCGGGTAGAGACAATATCGGTGCGGTTGTTAACTTCTCCTTGAACAACTGAAATGCAATTTCTTACGGTTCTGACCACTCGTACTTCTTGCCCTTATGAGTCATCGCGATTAATGATCGGGCAATCTTAGAGAATCCTTCAATGAATCTCCTGTAGTAACCAGCTAGACCGAAAAATTTCCGAATCTGCGTTGGCGTCTTTGGAGTTTCCCAATTCTTAACCGATTCAATCTTTGCTGGGTCAACATGTATTCCATTGGCCCCTACAACATGGCTAAGAAATTGCACCTCTGGTAACCCAAAGTCACACTTAGAGAACTTTGCATACAGCTGCTCTTTTCTAAGCATGGTCAATATCGAACGTAGATGCTGTTCGTGCTCTTCCTTGTTCTTGGAGTACACCAATATATCATCAATAAACACAATGACGAATTTATCTAGGTATGGCTTACACACACGGTTCATGATAAACACAATGACGAATTTATCTAGGTATGGCTTACACACACGGTTCATGATATCCATTAACACTGCCAGTGCGTTCGTCAAACTAAACGGTATTACTGTAAACTCATAATGTCCATAACGTGTTCTAAATGCTGTCTTCGGAACATCAGCTTCTTTGACTCTCAATTGGTGATACCCGGATCTCAAAACAATATTCGAATAACAACTAGATCCCTGTAGTTGATCAAATAATTCATCAATCCTCGGTAGCGGATATCGATTCTTGATTATCAACTTGTTCAATTCTCTGTAGTCGATCCACAATCTCATCAACCCATCCTTCTTCTTATCAAACAAGACCGGAGCTCCAACCTGGAAATTCATGGTTATGTGACCCACCTTCTAGTACCTGTCACATTAGAGCATTACAATCCTAATTTCTTTGCCATGGGAAGCTCTTATAGTTCTAAAGGTGCAAATCCGTATGTTGTACGCGTAACGGGTGCAGCTGCTGGAACCAAATCAATCTGAAATTCGACTTCGCGGTGGGGTGAACGTGTAACTCCAGGACAATCTTTAACAGTCGAGACATATTTGGCTCTCTTAAATGTCGACTCATCTTTACTCACATGTGCCAGAGTTGCGAGACATTCTCATCTCATGTACTTCTGGACCTTCGAGTAATTAGTGTAACATGACGGTGTACTGATCTCCTCTCCGTACACCATTATCATCGGGGAATGGAATTCGAATAGCCTTCTAGTTGTAGCTGCCTTGGTTGTATCGTCAGGTAACCACTTTATTTTAACCACGAGGTTAAAACTTTCCAGTTTAATAGTTCTATAGAGTACACGTTATCTAAGGAAGATACAGGGTTATAAACGTTGTGGCCAAATTCTCTAGCGTTAGAGCTTCTATCGACACCGGTGTTGACATCATGTATAAACATTATGATCGATGAGTGAGAACAATTTTGTGATGAATTTCATGGAAAACGAAATTGAATAAGGTGTAATGGCAACTCAACAAAATCTGATATTTAATCGAAAAGGGCTGGTACCAACTCCCAGACATGTGTCTCGCGGGAAACAGATGAATTGTAGTTCGCGTCGATGTGTTCAAAGTTGGTTGGTAATGATTGTGGGTATAATGAAAATGATTGCCACTTAAGAATAGTGCGTTAGATCATAATGAGAAAGGATACAGTGACAAGTAGTACTTACTAGTGGCAATGGGTGGTGGTGTTAGCGATAAGTAGCGATGTGTTGTGATAAGCAGTGATAATAGTAGTGACGTATAAGTTGTTGGATAGCATGCTCGCATCATAAGTATATACACATGTATACTAATGCACCCAATAAGGCATGATAGTTATCAGTCGGTAGGCTCGTATTGGGAAACAAAATCATGAACGGCGGGTAGCTGAATGATAGGTAAGTTGGAAATCGAGTAGACAATATCTACTACGTATTGTGTGGGCTGTTATCAGGAATTCCTCCTCTGAAGACGTATCAGAAATGAGTTGTGATGCACAGTAGCTAGTAGTAAAACGCGGAGGTGTTAGTAGTGACGAGTAGTACTTAGTAGTGATAAATAGTAATGAGTAGTATTGAGTAGTAGCAAGTAGCAAGGGGTAGTATTAAGTAGTATTTAGTAATAACAAGCAGTGAGAAGTAGTGATCAGTCGTGACTAGCAGTGAGAGGCGGCGTTGAGTAGTAGTTAGCAGTGATAAACAGTACTGAGTAGTGGTATGAGATGACGAGTGTGTTCAAGTAGTGTCATTGTAGTGACAAGTATTGTTCGGCGGTGGCAGGCAGTGTCGAGCAGTGATGAGTTGTGTCAAGATTACAAGTTATATTACAATTAATTTGCACAGTGTAAGTTTCTACTCACATTTGGGATAACACGGTTTGTTTTCTAAACGTTGTTTATCCAAATAACCTAGTTGACTCGGCCCCAATTCCTTATTTTGCGATGTCGGAACTTCTATATGAGTCACCGTAATGTAATCCAGGTCATTACATTACACTATCTTACATTTCCATTTGACATCACTCCATAAGTTCAAGATGGCGTTGTCAATTTAATTTAGTTAAACCTCGCGTCGTGGGCACGTATGTGATTCGTAGTATGGCGTTTAGTTCAAGTCCATATCATATGGGTATAAGGTGTATATGTACGGGATGTAGTGTGTAGCCATACATGTCGTATTGTGAAGCAAATGGTGCATGTATGGTGTATAAAAGTCATCCAAGACACATGGCTATAGACTAGACTTCACTAATGCGCCCTACGGTTAGACACACTAATGTATCCTAGTTCCCTATAACCTGGCTCTGATACCATATGTAACACCCCGTCAAAAATCCCTTTAACGGAATGTTAATTCTGGTCCCAGTGCTTGGCTTGACTTCTATGTAACAGCAATATTCTACAGCGGAAGCAATTAATACCTAAGAATAAAACACGCAAAACGGATCAGCAATAATATTGAGTAAATCTACATGTTTAAGGTAAACAATACATTATGTTTAAGAAATAACATTTCGAAAACGTTTATCAGCGAAAGGCCACCAAGGTTTAATGTTATAGTTTGTAGACAAAACCGTTTCCCATTTCAAAAGTTTGTTGACACTACCATGTCAAGTTTCAATCATTTGTAGACAATACCATATCAAGTTTCAAATATTCGTAGACAATACCATGTCAAGTTTTATCTCATTTGTTCGTAAACGTCAGTTTAAATAACGTAGTATAGTATCTGAAAACAGTTATCAGAAAAATAGTTTAATTTCCTTGACCACAAGATTTTTAAGTACAACATCAAGTTGCTAAATATATGAGCACCTGAATACTAGCAATGACCCGAGTATAGAAGCCACTATACCCGCCCTTACCTCGTAAAATGTTATATACTTGTTCAAATGTATTTAATGTTCAAAATAAATGCACCACAGTTTTTATAGCGGGTGAGGTTGTTAACATAACAGATCCGTCCATCTAAATTGTGCTTACACCGATGGTATTAAAAGTATTCAAGCTAGAGGCTTTTTGAACAAACTCAATATGCATATATAGTACTCGTGTCAATACAAAAGTATTTGATAAAGTAAGTATAACATCGTGTATTCTCATCCCTGAAAACATGTAAAAAGCGGGACTGTAGACTCACCTTTGAATAAAGCTCGGATTGGAAAGTGGACAATTAACTTGTACGGTTTATAGCCGAGTAATGCAACCTAAGTATACGTATTTAGGTTGGTCAATAAATATGTCTTAAACAAGTGTGGTTTCATAGTATAAGTTGTCTTATTCCTCGACTCGACGCGTTTCAGAGTAGAAGTCAACATACAGTCAACTAGTTCATGCAAGTCAAACAAAGTCAACCGAAGTCAAATCGAAAGTCAAACATGGTCAAAGTAGTCAACTAAAGTCAACATCAATAGGTTCATGTCAAATGTTGGTCAACATGTCAAACCTAAGTCAAACAACACATTTTAGGTCATAACAGATCAATTTCTCAATTTCAGTTTATCGTTGTGCACAAAGTTCATGTACGTGTAGTAAACTTAGCATATTATCACATAGTACAAAATTCATGTAAACATGGAAAACTCCAGATCATTATCATACTCAAAATCGATTCCAAAAAGTCCGGCCAGGGTCTCATACGATAATTAAAAGTCAGGAATCAGAAGGGGTACATTTATGGTTTGCCAAGTCAGTTTCTGACCGCGCACTGATTTCGTTTCGGCTATAACCGGAAGTAGGGACATGTAATTGACACAAGACCAGTTGGATTTGGTTCCTAACATCCCATATTTAAATCTATCAAGTTTCCAAGAGTTTTCATATAGCCAATTCGTACAGTTTAACAAAACAAATCCTATTTTTCTGTTTTAGCTCTAGGTCAGATACACTGTTTTAGAATGCATGAAACACATAGTATCTTACGTTTTCAGAGGTTGATATACAAGCAAAATGTGTTCCATATCACCTAATTAACAACATATCCAGAGATCAATTGTTCATTCAATTTCTAGCTCAAGTTATAGCATTTAGTGCACACGAAACTCAGATTCGTCCCTGATTTAGTTAGTCGTTTTAGTAAGCAATTATCCGGTGATCTAGACACAATTAGCCTATGATATCCACATGAAAAGTTATGTAATTTTTGTGTAGTTTTCAGATCTCAAAAGAATATTTTCCAGTTCTCATTATATTTCTCTATACAATCTATTTTATGCACGTAGGTCAGAAAATCTTATCATAACATTCGATCAAGCATAACACGAGTTTTACTAATCCGTTTACCATGATATCCTAGTCCTTTCCATGTTTTTTTCAATAAGGAATCCAAATATCATCAATTCATAATCCAATTTAAAACACACAAATCGCAGTTTTCAGAAACATGCACAAAACACAACGATAATTCAAATTAGCATATCTAGAGCATACGATAACGAAAATGCGCGATTCTTGCGAGCAATCTTAATAGTTTTTCAATAGAAATTCATCTAAAAACTTTTCATTTACAGACAACAAACTCACAAAACCAGTAGCATAGAAATTCAATTCGTGATTAAACCCTAGCACGCAAATCGGACAATATAACGACTAATTGAGTACACTGTCGCGGTTAATTGAGCAATAGAACCTATAGACCATGAAATCAACAATAAATCAGAGAATTAAAATTAGGATTAATAGTTATATACCTCTAGACATCATGTTGCTTATACCAATGCGTAGAGGACGACAAGAACGATCACTTTCGTGTAGAACGCAAGAGCAAACAATCAAAATTGAATGGAGAATGATGAGGATGATGAAGTCGATAATTGGGAGGTGTTGGGGACTGATTTTGGTCGTGCATTAGGGTTAGGGTAGAAGCCAGGGATTAGTTTGCTAGTTATAATTAGGTTTAGGGCTTAATTGAGAGCCCAACAAGTAAACTTGTGGTCCAAAAGTCCAATAAAGGGTGTGGGAAAGGGATTTTCGGCCATGGGGGTCCAAGAGGGAGTCCATGGGCTGAATTTAACAAGTTAGTACATTTATAGTATAGGCCGTTAGGTGTGGTTGGCCGAAAACGCAAATTGGAACGTTAATTTCACGCGTTTTAGCTAATTTCACGCGTTTTAAATTCTTAAAACTTCTAATAAATTAAAAGTATTCTTAAAACATAATAATTACATAAAATAATTATTAAAAGTGAAATACCATTTGTTTCGTTATTTTCTTGTATGCGTGTGGTCTGTTTCGAGTGCCGTTAACCGTACCGGGTCTCCGGAACGTTAACTAGTCGTTGAAACGAATTCACCGGGTTTAATTTACTAAATAAATAATAAATTAAATAAGTTCTTCATAAATTCAATAATTATTAAAAATAATTATTTTGTCGTTTTACTGAGTTCCGTAAACTGAAAAGTTTTCTAGGCGATTAACTTAATCGTAACGTTTTCTAGTTATTTCGCTATCCGAAACAAGTTCATAGATTGGTATAAATATTAATTCAAGTAATCCACTAGGATCAAGTATGCATTTAATTCTGTTAAATACAAAAAGTCTAAGTAATCACCGTTAAATATTTAACGGACAAGTAACGATAGTAACGGAAAAAGTCGGGTTGTTACATTTGATGATCGTCCAACGCACAGAATCAAACGGTAGCAGGTATAGCATGCTGTAGCTCAAGAAAATTGGTGGTTCTTGGGTTGGGTTTGAACCGAAAACAAATAGTAATAGTCGTAATATATGGGTGGTGTTGAGTTGGGTTTGGTTCGTCGATAGCATAAACAAATGGGCAGCTTGGATGATTGATTGTTCATAACAGGAAAACAAGAGTGCAATGGTTCATGGTTTGTTTTAGGTTCTATCGAACAAAAGGCTGTTGGGTGGGGTTTGATTACCAACCGAAGAAAATAGGGAGCAAAACGATTAGTGTGTTCTTGTCTTGAATCGAACAAGAATTATGAAATAATAAAAGAAAGATTGTAATCACAAAGAAATATAGTAGTTACCGATCAAGTGGTGTTGTGGTTGTTCATGGTGAAGTAGGTGGTGGTTGAAGTGGGTGTGTGTGGGTTTTCGGTTTGGACAGAAAAATAGAAATCATATAGCAGCTGTAGCAAACAACAAATTACATAGAATCAAGTGGGACTGCAGTGGTGGTAACGAAGAAGGTACATCAACAGTGGTGGTTGATTGTTTACAAAGAAGAAGAAGAAGAAGAAGAAGAAGAAGAAGGAAGGAAGGAAGTAAGGAGATGGTAGTCGAGTTTTGAGTGATGGTGGCGGTTTTAATTGTCATAGTGGTGATTATGGATTGAGGTTGTTGTCCTTTCAAATGGTAACAAATAGCGTAGCAGATATGATGGTTTCGATGGTGATAGTTTTTATGATGCAGGTGGTGACCGAAAGTTCTTGGTGAGGATGAAGGTGGATGGTGTTGGTTGTAAAGGAAAGTGGTGATTCGTGGTGCTGTAAACGAAACAGTAAACAGAAACATGTAGCAGGGTGACGATGGTGGGTGCTGTAGGGTGGTTAAATGGGTGGTTGATTGATGGTTGTCTCGGTTAACAAAACCAAAGATGATCGAATAGCAGTCTCCATCGAATATCGGTTGTAAACAACAAGGTGATGACAAGTTGATGGTGGGTTTCGATGGTGATCGAATTAAAACAAAGCAGTTGCATCGGTCTTGTTAATCATGGTGGGTTGTATCGTCCGTATCAGTGACCGAAAGGGAAAACTTTGGGCTGGGTTATACTTGTAACAAAAGGCAAGCGAAAAGAGAAGAATAAACTCTAAATGTATATACTTTGATTAAGTGAAAAGTAAAGATAGAAAGGTGTTGGTATGCTTGTTTCGGATAACATAACAGAAGTATATATAACAATAATATTAATAGTAAATAAATTAAAAGAAACATGTGGGTGTAGGTTCTTTAGACAAAATAATATATATGTGTGCATGTATAGTTGATATATGATTTAATATGATGTACTAGTGGCCTAATCACATTAACTGTGGGATTTAATAGCACACATGTGTGTTGTGTTTGTCAAAAGAAAACAGAGAAAAGTTAAAGGTGAAAATGATGATTTGTCTATCATGTTTGCTATTCGATTAATAGACGAGTTTGGTACACTGTCTATAAAAGGATATCTATAAGACTATAATTAAAATGGCGTAATTAGTGGGATTTGGAGTATCTAAATAAAAATTTTAAATTGAACACATGTTTATTGTCCAATTCTAATTTAACCTTAAACTATGCAATCGATAATTATCAATTAAAACAATCTTGGATGTAGTTGTTTGATAGCTCAAAAGACTCATTCCATAATATCCATAATCCTTAGTATTGTTATGCATTAGATTAAATTTTTACTTGATGTATTGTAGCTATGGTATAATATTATTACTAATGTAACAACTAAATCATATAATACTTTATAAATTTATTTAAAATTATTATATATAATTATTTATATATAATTATTTATATATACATATCTATTTACAAATAACTGTTCGTGAATTGTCGGAAATGGTCGAAGTTACATGAATGTATGTAAAAAGTTCAAAAATTTTGAGACTCAGGATAACAGACTTTGCTCATCGTGTCATAAATATAATATTATATCGAGAGTTTGGTTTAAAATTAGTCGAAATTTTTCGGGTCGTCACAGTACCTACCCGTTAAAGAAATTTCGTCCCGAAATTTGATCGATGTCGTCATGGCTAACAATAAAAATGTTTTCGTGACGAATATGGGTTGATAAATAGAGTTTTATCATTATTGATTAATATAGATAAAACGATTCGATTATGTGAAGCGTACGAGTGAAGCTATCACAAAAGAGTGAAATGAATAAAATAAAGTTCGTCTCAACTTTTGACGTAGTCACGATAGATTTTCGGGATTCAATGGATTTAAAGAAAATCTTCGTAATCTATATAAGATTTGATTCTTCGAAAATTAAGGAAATTAGGATCCTCTTTGATTAAATATGGTCATCTGCCTCGATTGCTATGCCTGATGTTTCGCTATAAATTAACCTCTTCCGTTTCATTATTTTTACCATTCCTATACTTTCTTCCTTAATTCTTTTTCCAAAGATTTGTGAAAATGCTCAATCCAATTCTGATTCTTGATATCTTCCTGACTATCGTATCTGTCATTCTTCTTTTCCATTTACCACCGTAGGAATCTATTTATTTTTACTTCGCTCTTGGGATTGTTGCATTTATAATTTTCCAATGTCTTTATATTGCTATACGCATTGATATACACGGTTTGTAATTTCGGTGCTGTTATCGGGCTTTATATTTGAGAGTGCTTTTTCTACTTTTTCTACTTTTGAGAGTGCTTCACCCTGGGTGGAGAAATGACTTCTTTTTATTCTCGGATAGAGGAATGATTGTCTACATCTCACCTCCCCCATACACCACTTATGTGGTATTGGGTTGTGTTGTTGTTGTTGTTGTATTGCATCCAGGCAAGGGTGTCTTCGGCACTTGTGCAGAGTGTGCAACTGAACAGGGTCTAAAATTTTCTAGGGGCCTAAAATTTTGAAAAAAAGTAATGCATTTATTTATATACAGTAACAGAATATTATTCAAATAAGAACTTCGAATTGTAATTAACTGGTTTACAGATTTTGAACTTAAAAAGATAGTTATTACCGTTTGGTCTCAACTATTAGATAACCCAAACTATATTCACCGATTCCCGTTTATCCTTAAGGGATGGAGCTTTAAGAATTTTATAAGGGGGTCACATATGACATGTTTTATCAAGAAGATAAAATGATTTATCGTACAATTTAAAGTTTTAGTACATTTTTTTTTACAAATAACTTTTTAGTATGTTAGCAATATCCCAGACAAGATAGGGGCTCTACTGGACGAGAAGATCAGAACTTTAATGTAACCATAAAATAGAAAGTTGTAACCCTTTAAGTTACGAGTATTTGAACTTTTAAATTAACTAAATCTGAATCCGTATAAAGCAGAGACAACTTGCAAATTTAGAGAGCTTTCACAATTTTCATCATATCTCCTTCATACAGACTTCAATTTAGTTGATTCAGAAATCCTAAACGTTCGTAACTTAAAGAGCTACAAGTTACATTTTTATTGCGTGAGGCCATAGCCCCTCCCTACGCCTAAAGCTCTGTCTTTGGGCCAAATTATTAGGGCCCATTTTGCGTCTCGAACAGGACCTTCAAAAACAATGAGACGGCCCTGCATCGAGGTCCCTCAAGTTTCGTAGCCTCCATTTCTGATTCAGCAACAAGCTTTTAAATTTCATTCTTCAGCCACCAATCTTTAACTTATAGAAAACGACTCTCAAGTCCCTACACTTGTTTAACCCATAAATAAGCACACTAAAAAAAAAAAAAAAAAATTTGTTTCATGTTAGATTGTTTATATGACCAACATTTCAATAATTATTCATATTTTTATTTTTCAAAATAAAACTTATATGATAAAATAGAACCAAGAAAATATTATCAAATTAGAAATGAAAATGACATGTTATAAACGTACAGTACTAATATTAATTTTTTACGTTAGCCTTTGCAACTTCCTACTTTGATGCTTGTGTGGAACATAGAGGGTGCACGTAGGTGATTATATGTGGAACTAGAAGCGTACATGTAGAATTTATTTGCGGTCTATATGTGGAACATCATATTGGTTATAAGAATTATATATGCTGAGAGTGGTAAATACCACATAGCTTCAAGCTATGTTACTATACTCTGAATAAACATTCTCAACAATATATACTATTCGGCATTTTATATGTAAATATACAAGTACACTTGCATAGATTACAAAATGAGATCCGTTAGCAAAAATGGTATACGGTTAAGGAAAGGTGCATGGACAGCAGAAGAAGATACACTTCTCAGAAGTTGTGTCGAAAAATACGGCGAAGGGAAATGGCACCTTGTTCCTCTCAAAGCAGGTGACTTTCATATATACACGCCTTCTATTATTTTTCTTCAAAAACCATATTAAAAGTTCCCCGATATAACTTCTTTTTTATGATTAAATGACACCGTGATGCATGTGTACGTCATTCACGTACATTAATGTATTTTTAAATGTTGTTTATAGGTTTGAACCGATGCAGGAAAAGTTGTCGATTGAGATGGTTGAATTATCTAAGGCCAAATATAAAGAGAGGGGATTTTGGTGAAGATGAAGTTGATCTCATACTTAGACTTCACAAGCTTTTAGGAAACAGGTACAGGTGGTACATATGTAAATATTCTCTCATCTCAATTTAATAGTCATCTTTCTTTCTTTGTTAATTTTGACTTAAAATATATTCATTTATGTTATGTATTTATGATAAAATTCTTCTAAATGTATGAGGTTTTAAACGTATTCTCATTTATATAAATTTTATTAAATAATATATCACACAAACAAAGATTATTTAAGTGAAAGAAGGTAAATAAAACTTGAAAATTTAAACATGAACTATTAAATTGAGATGACGAAATTACGATAAAATGATATATTACATTTTATTTTACTCAATCAAATTACATGTATATATTTAATTATGTATACAGTATGTAGGCTTTAGAGCTAATATAGACTTATGATTACTTGTAAATTACAATACTAACTTCCAAAGCTTATTTAATTTGGTATAATGTTTTTTCCATATAAACTATGCAAATAAGTTATGTATTCTATGTATGCTTAAACACAGTCCTAATATAGTATTCTGAAACTAAATAAATATCAATGTTGACGTTAATTATTTGTAGATGGTCCTTGATTGCGGGGAGAATACCCGGAAGAACTGCTAACGATGTTAAGAATTACTGGAACACGCATATTCGCCCCAATATCAAAAAACAAAGGAAAGAATCTAAAAACGAAGACTCGTCACAAGGCATCACAGTCACAGTTATTAAGCCACAACCGCGCATATTCTCCGAAACTAAAAACTCAAACATGCTTAGTGCATTCAATAACGAAAGAAACTTAAATGATGATGTTCACAATGCGTCGAATGTCTCCCAAGGGTTAATATCGTCGTCACCTAGAGTACAAGATGAAAAGATCAACAAGTATTTGGACGAGCTATTTGATGATCAAGATATGGATATTGACGGTGAAATTGGGTGGTCATTTGGTGGTTCTCCAATAGAGGGTGATGAAGCTAGTTTAGATTATTTTGAACAAGATGATAGTGGAAATAGTTTGTTTGATTTTTCCATGGATGATATGTGGGACATTCTAAATTCGGAACAACTATCATCCTAAAACTTGATTATAATCGACATTTCTACTTTTAACTCTTTGTAATAGTGACCTCGTCAAATAAATCGTTAACATAAATTAATAATGTATTAAATGGATGCATAACATTGAGTAATAAGAGCACTAGGAGTCGTGGGTTTTTGTGACGATCGCTCCAAATCCATATGGACGAACACGTCATTCATCGATTTCATTGCGAGGTATTTGACCTCTATATGATACGTTTTGTAAACATTGCATTCTTTTGAAAAGGCACACCATAAATGAATATTTAAATCAAAGGTTTTCAACATCTGATGATTTCTACATATAGACAATCACCATAAATAATAGTTTACAATAGTACTTCCGTTGACAATGCAGTCAAAATAAGATACATGGTGATGATTTGGTGAATGCAACGTTTCCTTAAAAAAATATGCCATGTAAGACTCCATGCACATAGCTTGTGTAACATATAATCAAACAGCGGAAGACTTCTAGGGAATCTGAGAATAAACAAGCTAACAAGTGTCAACACAAAGATTGGTGAGTTCATAGTTTTAATGTTTCGTATAATCTGTATATAAAGGTGGATCACAAGATTTCAGTTGTTTCATCCAGAAACGTTTATCAAAATATTCTACGAAATTGAGTACCCTGGTAACTAAACTTTAACGTATA
This sequence comes from Rutidosis leptorrhynchoides, assembly GCF_046630445.1. Taxonomy (NCBI): domain Eukaryota; kingdom Viridiplantae; phylum Streptophyta; class Magnoliopsida; order Asterales; family Asteraceae; genus Rutidosis; species Rutidosis leptorrhynchoides. The sequence goes on from NC_092337.1 coordinate 149,353,428, forward strand.
TATAATTTGTACCCTTTGTATAATCATCATAATAATACACGCAAACCAACGTGTACGCTTCTCAAATAGCATACATCCGTTAAAAGGCTAGTGCTCTAGCTCGGACGGGGATATCAAGCCCTATGGATCCATATACTACTACTCGCGCCCACCAGTTCTTATAACTGGCAGTTACTAGTTACCAAAGCTAAGGGATTTTCGGTTCAAACTCAGTGTAGAATTTAGTATGTACTTGTATCCATTGCGTTTAAAATAAAGTGCATGTATTCTCAGCCCAAAAATATAGATTGCAAAAGCAATTAAAAAGAGAGCAAATGAAACTCACCTTAGCAGCATATAAAGTCGTTCACCAAAATGTGATCGAAACTCGGATTACCAAATAATCGTAGATATCAACCTAGAGAACATATGTTGGTCAATAAACATCTATCAAGCTAGGTCAGGTCATATTGTATCACAATCCTAATGCTCGAGATCGACATACAAAAGTTATCCAATGTCGTTTCAAAAAGTCAATTTTGACAGTTGTTTAACAAAACGAGACGTACCTTATATAAGGATTCATTTACTCGGTTGGTAATATTCAAAAATCCAAATTATCAATCTCGTAAACGAGTTGTTTAAATCTTAATTGTAGATTCAAAAGCAATTTCAATTAACGTCAATCATAATTCAGTTGATCATATCTTTTAATCCGTTCATCGAAATTATTCGATATCTAAATGAAAAGTTATTGATTTTTCGCCAGCTTTCCAAAAACATGTATATCATATACTTTTTACCAGTAATATATGTATTTAATTCGTGATTCATTATAACTGTTTAATGACAAAATTTAGCATACAAGCATATATAAATATATATATACTCGAGCACTAGACATGGATACACAATTAATATATAAAAGATAAAATATGAGTGCTTACGTATAAATATTGAGATTCAATATTGTAGGAAAGTACGTAGACGTAACGGAGATGATAAACACTAGATTTGATTCACAAATATACCCCCGAACATTACCCATAACCTCCTTGGCAATAACCCATAATTTTCTTAGCTCTATCCCGCTCAAAAACCCATTTTGAAGGTGACACGCTCATAACATCGTCGTAGTATTTTAGGTATATATACTACTAATAATAATATTATAATAAGATTAATAATAATAATATTAATCTTAATAATAATAATAATAATAATAATAATAATAATAATAATAAAAATAATAATATAAAAAATAATAATTCGGAGGAATGAACCGAGCTTTTATAGTATGTGGCCTGCTACAGTACCTCATGTGATCGCATGAGTTTTCAGTGTTTTTGCCATGCGATCGCATGGCCGCCTTATCCATTTTTGTTTGCTAGTTCGTTGACATCAAATAGTACTGTAGAAAATAGCACGTAGCAAATAGTGTTTTACTGTAGCAATAGTGTAACTGCAGCAAATCACTGTAGCAAATAGTGTTTACTGCAGCAAATAGTGTTTACTGTATCACGGTAGCAAAATACAGTTTCACTGTAGCAAATAGTGTTTACTGTAGCAAATAGTGTTTTACTGTAGCAAAGTCATTTTACTGTAGCAAATAGTGTTTTACTGTAGGAAAGTCGTTTTTACTTGTACATATATATATATATATATATATATATATATATATATATATATATACATACATATAATTGTTCATGAATCGTCGAGAGTAGTCAAATGTAATGAAACAGTTCTAAAATTTTGAGATTCAACTTCATAGACTTTGCTTATCGTGTCGGAAACGTTAAATCATTTAAAGATAAAGTTTATATTTGGACAAAAATTTCCGGGTTGTCACAGTTTTTTTCATCGTTATGCCAAATTAACGCCGGTGACGGTGGTACCGTCGAGTCCCCACCGGCGTTAAACCGGCGTTAAAACTCGATGTCGCCTCCCGTCGTTGCCTATGTAACGCTGTAATTTTTTTCTTTTTTTTTCTTTTCTTTTTTCTTCTTTTACTCCGTATTATTTTTATTTTTCAGTTTTTTATAATTGATTTAACACTTATATTTAACACTGAACGATTTCTCCTGTTTTGGCCTCAGTGTTAAGTTTTAACACTGATATTTAACACTGAGCTCAATGTCACGACTCATAGGGCTCTAATGATTCTAAAAACTCTTTTTTTCTTTGAAAAGCAAGATTGTATTAAGATTACTCAAATAGATGTTGAAGTGTGAAGTAAATTTAAACAAGACAAAAAGAGGCTGTCAACATAAAGGTCACATATGGTGACATATTGTCACCAAAAGTGAGGTTGATTCAAAGGTGAGGTGATGAGTCAAGATGTGATAATGTTGATCGAAGCTTGGAGTCTGATTGGAAATAGATGTCACGTTTGGTGACTTGGGCCTCACCAAACGTGAGGTTCAACTTCTCTAGCAAGTCAAGAAATACGTATTGTCTAATTTATTTTGCACTATAAAAAAATCCCTAGGTAACCTGTACAGTGTGCACGAAAATTATAGTGAAGAATCTCTGGTTTGCGCCCGTGGAGTAAACCTTTCTCCGTGTTTTGGAGTTGGGATATAACCACGTTAAATCTCGTGTCGTTTACATTTATCGTTATCCTTTATTTTATCGTTTATCGTTCGTGGGTTTGGTGATTGGTTTAAATCACCGGTCTTGTTTGGGTCCATAATTCCTAACAATTGGTATCAAGAGATCATGGTTTCAAGTGAAAGCGATGGCGATTTGAAAGCATGGTGAACAAACGACGGGTTTGTATAACATGTATCGAGATCAAAGGGCTTAGTTGAAGAAATCGCGAAGAACTCACGGGTATGTCTATATACTCATGAGATAATCTATTAAAATTAGTCTATGATTATAATAGATTATTGTGGTGATTCGCGGTGATAATGGAGTCGGTGGTCGAATCGATAGTTTCTTGTTGTGAAAGAGATTTTTCAAAAATTCGGAATTCTAGCGCAGCTGTGGTAAAAAATTTGTAGCGGTTTCGATAACCGTTGGACCTCCATGATATTTTAACCGTAGGTTGAAGACTCATAGATCTTGTAGTGTACCAAATTTGAAAGTAATTAGACGGTTGGATTGGGAGATACAATTTTCCGAAGTTGCAGTAACTTGGTTTAGGGTTTAATTGTAGAGCTGTGGTCGAAAATTCATAGAGGGTTCTGATATCGGCCAAATTTTTATCCCCAATATTGAGCCCTAGAACAATAAGATTTAAACTTTGTCAGCAAAATTATCGCTTTTTCGGTTGATTTTGTAGATTAAGTAACTACGAAGGCGATGCAAAAAGAATCAAGTAAAACGGAGCTAAAACGAAGATTCTAAAGCGAAAACGGTGAAAGACAAGAAATCAAGTTACGATCAAGGAAATCAGCAAGCCAAACGGCCTGCCAAACGGTCAGAGCAAATGGGCACCTTAAACGGACAAACCTGGCAAACTGGCCCTGCAAACGGCTTGCCAAACGGTCTGCCAACTGTTTGCAGGCAAATTTCAAGTCTATTTAAAAGGTTTTCTCCATCCATTTCAACACACACTCAATTTGTAATTCATTTCATATTTTCAAGCTTTTAGTTAGTAGTTAGCTTAGCTTTTATTTTCCGAAGGATATCCCGGCGAGTCCCTGCGATCTCGGGCAGATTTCTTCGGCCTTTTCAGTTTTTTATCCGAAACGCTTGTCTTTTGTATTAAACATGTGTTCTTACTTTTTATGTTTAATAATGCGTTCCGATATTACCATGATAGCTTAATTAATCTGTATATTGCCATGATAGAAGTTTGGGTTAGCGTAATTATGTTAAATTAGTACGATTACTGTTCTAATACTGAACTAGGGAGTCTGATAGATTTGTATGCTAGCATCTTAAAGATTGACCAACCTAGGTTGTGGTTAGGACTTGTTCACCTATATGAAATTAGCTACTTCATATGATTAAGACCCCTGGTTATACTGTATCTGAAGATTCTATGAACTCGGTATGGTCGGAGTTCCCGAGAGGCATTCAATGCGCTTTTAGGACACGGAACTTAGGAATTAAGACATGAATGACCTAGTATTCCTATTGACTTTTTCGAAGAGACTTCTTAGGATCTTTTAAGATCTAATTAGTGCCTTCACTATGTGACCCAAGCCTATTGCATATTATTGTCTTATTGTTGCCTTAGGTCTTAGTCATATCAACTGTTTAGGTACTCATTAGGTTTCTATCTGCTTTACTATCAGTATATCAACTGTGATGTTGTATAATGTTTGAATTGATATGATCTCATTAGTATGATGGAATGGTTGTTAGTTTTCATTTAAGGTTTTGCCAACTTAAACCGACGGATTCCTTCCGTTTGTGGTCAGTGTTCAATCAACACGGCACGTTGTTATTTAGTTAACTAAACTGATAACGAGGGTTAGGATTAGAGCTTAACTCACTAAATAACCTAGTACTTTACTGAGGATAACCTCCGAGGTATTGCTACCTTTCAATTATACGACCAAGTGACATATTTCTCACTGCTCAAAGAGAACTCCGAGAGTTCAGAGACAAGCAGGTCTGTGTAATTGGCTCATCCAACCATATCTACATCATTCTGAGCATAGTCTTAACATAAGCATAATTATCTTTCCCTAACCTAACACTGATATCTTGGTCAACATTTCCCTGATCTGCATACTCCGGATATCCTCCCACTTATTTACTTTTCTGCACTTAGGACTTTTAGCTAAAACCAACTACTATCTTTTATCCAGGTAATTTAACTAAAAGTCAATTATCCACTTGATCTTCAATTCGTTAATCCATAAAAAAACACGACACTAGGTTAACTTATGTAAAGACCCGTCCTAATCAATAAGAACGAATACAATAACATATGATTACATCGCGAGGTATTTGACCTCTATATGATACATTTTACAAACATTACATTCGTTTTAAAAGACAAACTTTCTTTACATCGAAAGTTGACAGGCTTGCATACCATTTCATAATATCCATCTATAAATGATCTAATCTGTCATTTACTTAATCATAATCTTTACTGAACTCAATGACTCGAATGCAACGTCTTTCAAAATATGCCATGAATGGCTCCAAGTAATATCCTTAAAATGAGCTAATGCACAGCGAAAGATTTCTTTAATACCTGAGAATAAACATGCTTTAAAGTGTCAACCAAAAGGTTGGTGAGTTCATTAGTTTAACATAAATAATCATTTCCATCATTTTAATCAGTGTTATAAAAGTCGGCCGACTTGGCCGACGCGTCGGCCGATGCGTCGTTTTTTTGGGTTCTCCGTTCCGTTTTTTGGAAAACGACTCAAAAGACAGTTATAGCTAAAAGTTCGGTCAAAGTCTGTCAAAGACGGTCAAAAATGATCAAAGTCAGTCAAATTTTCGTCAAGATTTGATATATTTTAAAATTATGGGTTGTTTTCATTTTTGGGGCCGCTCTTTTCTCTGTGTCCTTACTGATTATGTACTTGGTAACATTAATTGAGTTTGAAGTTTGATTCTTTTTAAATTCGAGTTCTTATTTAAGAAATTTATGGTACATAATCAACTATTTTATTTATATATATATATATATATATATATATATATATATATATATATATATATATATATATATATATATATAAGTATATATATATATATATATAAGTATATATTTAAGAAATTATTAATAAAGTCGACGTTGGTCAACGACCGATGCGTCCCCGACGCGTCCCCCGACTCGGCCGACGCGTCCTTTTTAGGTCTCGACCGATGCGTCCCCGACTCGCGACTTTTACAACCTTGATTTTAATAGACCACAAGAATTTCATTTCTATTTCTCATAAATATACGTCCCACGCATAGAGACAAAAATCATTCATATGGATTGAACACCTGGTAACCGACATTAACAAGATGCATATAAGAATATCTCCTATCATTTCGGGAAATCCTTCGGACATGATAAAAACGAATTCGAAGTACTAAAGCATCCGGTACTTTGGATGGGGTTCGTTAGGCCCAATAGATCTATCTTTAGGATTCGCGTCAATTAGGCGTGCACTAATTCTCAAAATCAGTGATGTTCCCTAATTCTTAGGCTACCAAGCAAAAATGGGCATATTCGGCTTCGATCATTCAACCATATAATGTAGTTTCGATTACTTGTGTCTATTTCGTAAAACATTTATAAAAGCGCATGTATTCTCAGTCCCAAAAATATATATTGCAAAAGCATTTAAAAAATGAGTAATGAAACTCACCATACTGTATTTTGTAGTAAAAATACATATGACGGCACTGGATAAGTGCAGGGTTGGCCTCGGATTCACGAACCTCTATCATTTATATATATATATATATATATATATATATATATATATATATATATATATATATATATATATATATATATATATATATATATATATATATATATATATATATATATATATATATATATATATATTAATACATATAACATTTAATTAACTAAGTTTACTTATATTTTATAATGTATTAAGTTTAATATCTTTATATATATAATTACATTAATACTCATAATATGTTATAATATATATTTTAATTAATGTAATAATAATAATATATTAGTTAATATATTAAAAAATGGTAGTTTGTAATATTAGTTATATTTATGTTACATGTAAAAATTATATTTTATATATAGAATATTTGTTGTAATAATAATAATAATAATAATACTAATGATATTCATAAAATTAATAATAATAGTAATTTTTATAAAAATAATAATAATGATAATAATAATACTTGTATTAATAATAAAAATGATAAAATTAATAATAATAATAATAATAATAATAATAATAATAATAATAATAATAATAATAATAATAATAATAATAATAATAATAATAATAATAATAATAATAATAATAATAATAATAATAATAAAAAAATATTACTAATATTACTACCTTGAGAAATAAGCTTTCCAAAAATAAAACGCCACAGCCCAAGTTCGAACCCGCGACCTCTCGTTCAAACCCAAAACTCCCTAACCACTCCTCTGTTCCTAATAATAATAAGGATCTAAGTTCTTTTAACCCTTAGTATCTGTTTCTATAATCTGCCTATCTTATCTTCGGCCCAACAGAAATTAAGAGATCTCGGCCCAATCAGCAAAATGAAAGACTTCGGCCCAACAATCATAAACATAACAGCCCAATACTCATACTTCAACCCAGTAAAATGAGTTCTACCGATTTGAAAGAAAAAATATATATATCGCTGCTAGTTTTTGAATTCATCATCATCTTTCCATCACCATCGAGACACCATAAACACCTTGTCAATATTACCTCATCCTTATCATCTTATCATAACCATGATCATGATCATAATCATATCATAATCATAATTATATCATAATCATAATCATAACATAATCATAATTATGACTATCATTGAATTCATTTTATCATCATCACCATAATCATCTACATAACATCTTTATCCTCTCATCGTATAACATCATATCATTATGTACTCATCATCATACATCATATTAACACACACTTCATCATGTACCATTTACTTTCTTCGATCACAGCTAAAACGAAGCAAAGAAAGGAAAGAAAATAGAAACAATCGCTAGCAGCTGGGGAACATTCCTGCCTAACAAATATAAACTCATCGGACCAAAAATAGTTTCCTAAGCCCAAGTTAAATTATCTAGACCCAACTATTACTTAGTCCAATCACTAAAACAACTACAGCCCAACTAAAAATCTGCATACCACTGAATCTGTTTTTGGGTTTCGTTTGATAATATGTCAACAGGAAAAAGATAAATTCGCTGGAAACCCTATCTACTCACTCTTACCTCATCATCCATTATCTATAATCAATCAGACAGATTGCCGACCATAAAGATAATGCTTTTGTATAAATAATTAAGTATGATCACTATATCACTGTCGACATTAAAGAATTCCTGTGGGGTTGTTAAAATTTGATAGTTGTATGCTCAAGTACACCACAATAATATAAAGGGATGTGAGTGATGTTTTCGTCAACTAAATAAAACAAGAACATTTAAATAGGGTAGCAGGTGACGATTTAGTTTTAATGGGTTTATGTTGGTTTAGTTTTGGTTCACTCGAAGAAGGCAGGAGTAAGTACACTAGTTGCAGGTTTGGTGGGGATGGGTTGCTCTTTTATTCGAACGTGAAGATGAATCCAAGCTGAACCGTAGTACTCGGACAGGTAACAAAAATATGTGGGTTTTATGGCTTTAGAAAATTGGTTCTCCAATGGTATTTGTTATGGTGAGGGTGGTGTTTGTTCACGATGGTTGATGTCGGTTGTAGGTGAAAGTGGTTGATGGTATTTTGCAGGGTGTCGGATGTGATAAGCAAGTGGGGTGTTCATGGTGTTTCAATAAGAAGTGAGAGAGAGGAATGGAGAGAGAAAATAAGGAGAAATGATACTTGTATCGAAAAGTTGCAGCTCGGTGATGATGGTTGTTCCATGATCTTGGGTGTTTGAAATGGTGGATAACGAATTATGTGGTCATGGTGTTCTTCAGTTTTTAACGAGTAAAATAGCAGCATAAATGATGCAGTAGCAGGGAGTGTATTGGCAGCAGTATAAGCGACTTATTGAAGGTTTGAGTTTGCTTTTGGTCCTGGTAACGAAACAGAAATAAATAGTTGCAGCAACAGTGGTGATCGATGGTTGGTGATGAAGGAGGTTTAAGGTGAGATTGTAGTGGTGGTTAATGGTAGTTTGGGTTGTTAGATGATGGTAATCGAAGGTAGTGTGAATGATATAATGAATCAAAATAGAAACGAAAAAATAAATAATGAGCAGGAGACGGTTATTGTGGTTGTACATCGGGTGATTATTGAAGATGGCAAGTAATGGTGTTCGATGGGTTTAAGGTGATGTTTGAATAGAAAGACATAAAACAGAAGTGGGTTTGATGGGTTGAGGAATTGGAACTACTCCATTGTAACATGAATTTATCGTTTATTATATGAGTATTCAGTCGACAAAATTTTTAAAGCAGACAAATATAAAATAGAAAAAGATTAAAAAAGATGAGATAGATTGATAATTGAATTTGGATTATGTTAGTCACTGATTTCCTGGTTCGTACGAGATTAGGAATTAAAGAATCAATTAAGCACAGTTGAAAGCTATTGATAATTGATTTGGTTTCCTCAATCATACGTATATGATCTTATATATTTATTATTACTAATTAATAATTTTAATTATAATAATCTAAATACAAATAATAATAATAATAATAATAATAATAATAATAATAATAATAATAATAATAATAATAATAATAATAATAATAATAATAATAATAATAATATTGATAATAATAAGAGTTGTAATAATAATAATAATACTGATACTAATATTAATATTAATATTATTAATAATAATGAAACTAATAATAATAATAATAATATTAGTATAGCATTTTATATTTTACTTATATAATAACATATATTGCATACTTAATATTTATACATATATATATATATATATATATATATATATATATATATATATATATATATATATATATATATATATATATATATATAGATATCATATATATATTCAAACTAATACATATATAATTATGTTTTAAATAACAAGTTTTATTATTTAGATAAATGTATTAATTATATATATATCAAATCAATTAAACTCAAAGTATAACATCATATATTTAATACTTTGTTATCGTTGAAAATTCATGTTCGAAATCATTTATATTCGATATACTCTCTATATTCAAAATAACAAGTTTAGGTTAAGTTACTAAATCACATAATAGATTATTAACATATTTAATTTAGAATACATAATTATATATATATATATATATATATATATATATATATATATATATATATATATATATATATATATATATATATATATGCATTTAAATTTATAATTAAAAGTTCGTGAATCGCTGAAAATAGTCAATGGTTAGATGATTTCATATGATAGTTTAAACATTTTGAGACTTGATTTAATAGGCTTTACTTATCATGTCGAATTCATATTAAGATTAAGTTTAAATTTGGTCGGAAATTTCCGGGTCGTCACAGTACCTACCCGTTAAAGAAATTTCGTCCCGAAATTTGAGTGGGATGGTCATGGCTGACAATAAGTATGTTTTCATGACGAGTATTGTGATAACCCGAAAATTTTTGACTTATTTAAACCAATTCTCTATACGATTTATTATTTTAACACGTTAAACAAAGTCTGTTAGATTGAGTCTCAAAATTTTAGAACTGTTTCATATATACAATTACCTTTGATTACTCTCGATGATTCATGAACAATTATATGTATATATATATATATATATATATATATATATATATATATATATATATATATATATATATATATGTACAAGTAAAAATCGACTTTCCTACAGTAAAACCCTATTTGCTACAGTAAAAATTAATTTGCTACAGTAAAACACTATTTGCTACAGTGAAACCGTATTTTGCTACAGTGCTACACTATTTGCTACAGTGATTTGCTACAGTAAACACTATTTGATGTCGACGAACTAGCAAATAAAAACGAAAAAGGCGGCCATGCGATCGCATGGCAAAAACACTGAAAACTCATGCGATCGCATGAGCTACAGTAAATCGAAAAGTAATATAAATACGCAGTTTGATCGACGAAGTTTATCATAATTATCTCTCAATATTTATATTAATATTATAATTATAATTTTAAATTTAAGTTTAATAATAATAAGGTATATACAAGGGTATTTTTAATTCGGGTTTCAAACCGTTTTAAGCTAAGGAAATATTGGGTATTGTTCGGGGTATTGTTCTTGAATCCAAGGTCAACCATAAAGTCGTCTACCATCATTACGTCTATGCAATTTGCCAACAATATTGAGTCTCAATATTGAACTGTGAGTTATAGTCTCCCTTTTTAAATACTTTAAATATTTTTAGGCTGAGAATACATGCAATTTATTTTAAACACGATAAGACACAAGTACATACTAAATTCTACACTGAGTTAAATCGAAAATCCCTTAGCTTTGGTAACTAGTAGCTGCCAGTACATAGGATATGGACTGGTGGGCGCGAATAATTGTATATGGATCCATAGGGCTTGACATCCCCGTCCGAGCTAGAGCGCTAGCCTTTTAACGGACGTATGTTATTTGAGTTTAAGACATGATGGTTTGTGTGTATTAAAATGAATGGGGTAATTATCACTATAGCATTAAGTTTAGTTACCAGGGTGCTCTGTTACGTAGAATCTATTGATAAACTTTTGATGAAATCTTGTGGTCTATCTTTATATATGTTTATGACTCGAGCAATTAAACCTATAATTCACCAACATTCTTGTTGACTTTTTAGCATGTTTTATTCTCAGGTCCTTAGAATGCTTCCGATGTGATGTGCTTGTTGCCTACATGGAGTCTCTCATGCTTTGTACAAAGTTTATTGCATTCAAAATAAAACTGCGTTGTGTAATAAATAATTGGACTGTGATGTCAACCTGTAAATTAAAGACTTATGTATTTCGGGGTTTTGCTTATACCTAAGCACTCGCCCACATGTTTATAACTTTCTATGTTTAGAAAGTCACTTATTTTAATGAATGCATTATTTTATCAAAACGTATCATATAGAGGTCAAAACCTCACTGTGGAATCAATGATTAACGTGCCGCGTCAATAGCGATTTTGACGGGTCGTTACAGTTGGTATCCGAGCTTGAGGTCATAGGGAACCAGAAATTACATTAGTGTGTTTAACTGGTAATTGTTAGGATGCATTAGTGAGTCTGGACTACGACCATATCTGTTTTTACTGATTTTTGCTTATTATTTGGTCAAAAACATTATATGTGATATATTTATATGCTAACGTAATTGTTGTTTCAATTATGTGATAGATGACTTCTTCTAATCCTATCATTTTGTACGACTCGGAATCGGACACTGAATCTATTCTATCCACAACTGAAAAAGGCGTTCCAATACCTATTAAAGAAGAAATTGTGTTAGCCGGGGAATCTCAACTCCCGGTAAACCCAGAGAAGGTTCCAGCTCCACCCAACTCTAGTTTTCCAGAGCCACAGTATCGTTGGCATGGACCCATGATCCCTGGAGTAAACGAGGATCGTCCATTTCTAAACAAATATGGACATTGGTCCAGATATACCGCCGACGGGCGGGTTGTGCCAATTACGCCTGGCAGATTTCGGTTCATGACCACCGGTACATATTCTCGCAGTTCGTCATCATATTCTCCTACACATGACTCAGACAGTTCGTCATCAGACGAGATCAGTAAGGAGGAGGATTTCACTAATGAAATAAAAGAGATCACTAAGGAGAAATTCCAACTTGCTATAGATAATAAAAATAACCACAATAATAAAAAGTCCTTAATTATTAAAAAGGAACGGGACCATTCGACCCGTAACCACCCTTATTGTATTAAACCCACTGAGGCAATGGGTACCTCAAAACCCCAACTAAAAATAAAATACACTGCCAGAATGTCTGTCGGACCATGTGCACACAAACAATTGGCAGAGAGAACCAAATGGGAAGAAGTTTCTGATAGTTCTGAATAAACGACCTCGCAACCATAAATCTTCCATGCGCTATCCTATTGCTTATGTGTGCTACTCTATCTTGTTATGTAGAATAATCATATGTAAAATATCGGTGTTGTATGGTATTGTATTATTTTGGTTTATTAATAATAAATGCATGGAATGATTATTTGTATTATTAATACTTTTTATTATTATTACATAATAACGTAGTAACTCGCTATAATTTTTCATAGTGGAATATTATTAGGATTTTAGTAGTTAATTCCTTGAACTAGCTATTATGTATGAACTTAACGGGTAGGTAATACCCTAGAAATAATTATAAAATGCTAATAAGAAGAAAAGGCTTTTATAATAATCGGTTCATATTATTAATATGCTACGATTAACTATTGACAACTCATTTTACCTATAATATTCTATATGATTAAATTATATCTGTTGTGTTTATTGAAGAAACATGTCTCAAATGTCGGATGCTGAGTTTGAGCAACTAGTCGAGAAACGTGTGAATGAAGGAATTGCTGCAGCCGAGGCAGCAAAAGCAACAGCCGAAGCAGCAGCCAAAGCAGCAGCCGTAAACACAAACTCACGAAATGGATGCTCATACAAAACTTTTCAAGGATGCAAACCACAGACGTTTAGTGGAACCGAGGGACCAGTCGGTCTAACCCGATGGTTTGAAAAGATGGAGTCCATTTTCAAAATCAGTAATTGTGCAAATGGAGACAAGTCAAAGTATGCTTCATGCACGTTGCAAGATGGTGCACTTACTTGGTGGAACAATTATGCTAAAGCAGAAGGAATAGATACGGCATATGATATCTCTTGGGAAGAACTGAAAAAGATGCTAATCGAGGAGTACTGTCCTCGAAACGAGATCAGAAAAATGGAATCTGAGTTACGTAATCTGAAGGTTATCGGCGCGAATCTCAATAACTATGAAAAGCGTTTCATGGAACTAGCCTTGTTGTGTCCCGAATTGGTGCCAAACGAGAAACGAAAGATAGAAATGTATATTGACGGTTTATCGATCAATATCAAAGGAAATGTTACATCGTCCAAACCGAATACGATGCAGGAAGCCATGACAATGGCACACCAACTCATAGACCAGATCACAGAGAGTTCGATTAAGGCACCAATTACTGAAGTCAAGACAACTGAAGGAAAGAGGAAATGGGAAGACTATAAGGGCAAAAGTACTCACCTGAAGAAACAAGAAGCTTTTAAAGGTAAACAAGATGGGGCAACTGCAAGTCCAAACTATAAGGGACCCCATCCGTTCTGCAAAAGATGTTACACACATCATGCAGGTTATTGCCAAGTGGTCTGTGATAAGTGCAACAAGAAAGGACATGTGGCGAAAGATTGTTATGCCACCGTTTCTGAAGTAAAGACAAAACCGACCGATGTCAAGAAATGTTTTGGATGCGGGAAGTCTGGTCACTTTATAAATCAATGCCCTGATAAGGAGAAGAACAAAGAACCCGCACGTGGAAGGGCATTTAATGTTAGTACCAGTGAAGCACGTGAGGATCGTAATCTTGTCACGGGTACGTTTACCGTTAATAATCAACTAGCTTCTATTATGTTTGATACGGGTGCTGATAGAAGTTATATGTGTAAAGACTTTAGTTCTAAACTAAAATGTGCATCATTACCTCTAGACGATAAATATACTATTGAATTAGCTAATGGTAAACTGATAAAAGCCGATAAAATTTGCCATGGTTGCGAAATGAATCTCGCTGGTGAAACCTTCAAAATTGATTTGATACCCGTAGAATTAGGAAGTTTTGACGTAATCGTTGACATGGATTGGATGTCCAAAACAAGAGCGGAAGTTATTTGCGCTGAGAAAGCAATTCGCATCCCTCGTAAGGATGAAATGTCATTAATGATTTATGGGGAGAAGAGCAACTCAAAGCTAAACTTTATCAGCTGTATGAAGGCCCAGAAACTTATAAGAAAAGGTTGTTATGCTATTCTGGCACACATAAAGAAGATCGATACTGAAGAAAGAAGCATTAATGACATGCCGATTGTAAGAGAATATCCCGGAGTATTTCCAGAAGAATTACCGGGGCTACCTCCACACAGATGTGTAGAATTCCAGATTGATCTCATACCTGGAGCTGCACCTGTAGCCCGATCTCCATATAGACTTGCACCTTCAGAAATGCAAGAATTACAAGACCAGTTGCAAGAATTATCCGACCGTGGATTTATTCGTCCTAGTTTTTCACCTTGGGGTGCTCCTATTCTGTTCGTCAAGAAGAAGGATGGATCTATGAGAATGTGCATAGATTACCGAGAATTAAAAAAATTAACGATCAAGAATCGGTACCCATTACCGAGGATTGATGATTTGTTTGATCAATTGCAAGGATCAAGTGTTTATTCTAAGATTGATCTAAGCTCCGGATATCATCAGCTGAGAGTGAAGGAAGAAGATGTTCCTAAAACCGCGTTCAGAACCCGTTACGGTCACTATGAGTTTCTAGTCATGCCTTTTGGATTAACTAATGTTCCAGCAGTATTCATGGATCTAATTAATCGCATCTGTATACCGTATTTAGACAAATTTGTCATTGTTTTTATCGACGACATATTGATTTACTCGAAGAACAAGGAAGAACATGAGCAACACTTAAGACTGGTACTGGAGATACTCAAGAAAGAAGAATTGTACGCAAAATTTTCGAAGTGTGATTTCTGGTTACAAGAAGTACAATTTTTGGGCCATGTTGTCAGTAAACATGAAATTAAAGTTGACCCCGCCAAGATCGAAGCCATTAGTAAATGGGAAACCCCGAAGACTCCAACACAAATTCGCCAATTCTTAGGTCTTGCTGGTTACTACCGAAGATTCATTCAAGATTTCTCTAGAATAGCCAAACCCTTAACTGCATTGACTCAAAAGGGAAAGAAGTATGATTGGTCCACGGAACAAGAATCCTCATTCCAGTTATTAAAGAAGAAGTTAATGTCAGCACCCATTTTGTCATTACCGGAAGGAAATGATGATTTCGTGATCTATTGTGACGCTTCGCGCCAAGGTTTAGGATGTGTATTAATGCAACGCACAAAAGTTATCGCATATGCCTCACGACAACTAAAAATTCATGAAAAGAACTATACGACGCACGATTTGGAACTTGGAGCAGTAGTTTTTGCACTCAAAATATGGAGACACTACCTATATGGCACCAAGTGTACAGTGTACACTGACCATAAGAGTCTTCAGCATATTTTTGATCAAAAACAACTCAATATGAGGCAACGTCGCTGGGTAGAGTTGTTAAACGATTACGATTGTGAAATCCGTTACCACCCCGGAAAGGCTAATGTTGTAGCTGATGCCCTAAGTCGAAAAGAAAGAGTAAAACCTCTTAGTGTCCGAGCTTTGAATATTACAATTCGTACTGATCTCACAAAGCAAATTCAAGCAGCACAGTTAGAGGCTTTAAAAGAAGAAAATGAAAAAGGTGAAATGAGCAGAGGGTTAGAAAAACAGCTTGAAGTAAAAGCCGATGGAACCCTGTATTTTGCTGATAGGATATGGGTACCAAAACATGGTAATCTAAGGCAACTAGTACTGGATGAAGCACATAAAACGAGGTACTCAATTCACCCAGGAAATGGGAAAATGTACCACGATCTCAAGAAGTTTTATTGGTGGCCTAATATGAAGACAGAAATTGCTACTTATGTAAGCAAATGTTTGACGTGTGCAAAGGTCAAAGCTGAGCACCAAAAGCCGTCAGGATTACTGCAATAACCAGAAATTCCGCAGTGGAAATGGGAAAGAATAACCATGGATTTCATTATGAAATTGTCATGGACTACAAGTAGTCATGATACTATTTGGGTGATAGTTGATCGTCTAACTAAATCAGCTCACTTTCTACCAATAAAGGAGACAGACAGTATGGAGAAATTAGCACGCCTATATTTGAAGGAAGTACTTTCCAGGCATGGTGTACCTATCTCCATCATATCTGATTGCGACACCCGATTCACATCACGTTTCTGGCAGTCATTACAAAAAGCATTGGGAATTCGATTAGATATGAGCACCGCTTATCACCCACAGACAGATGGTCAAAGTGAAAGAATAATACAAACATTGGAAGACATGTTACGGGCATGCGTGATTGACTTTGGAACCAGTTGGGATCGACACTTACCGTTGGCAGAATTTTCATACAATAACAGCTATCATACGAGCATCAACGCAGTGCCATTTGAAGCACTTTACGGTAGAAAGTGCAGATCTCCTATATGTTGGAGTGAAGTAGGAGAAAGACAACTTACTGGACCAGAAATTATTCACGAAACCACCGAAAAGATCATTCAAATACAACATCAATTGAAAACGGCCATGAGTCGCCAAAAGAGTTATGCTGATGTAAGAAGAAAACCACTAGAATTTCAAGTGGGCGACACAGTCATGTTAAAAGTGTCACCCTGGAAAGACGTTGTACGATTCGGTAAACGAGGAAAGCTAAGTCCTAGGTACGTAGGACCCTTTGAAATCACCGAAAGAATTGGAGCAGTTGCTTATCGATTAAAGCTACCGCAAGAACTTAGTAGTGTTCATGACACATTTCACGTGTCAAATTTGAAGAAATGTTTAGCTGAAGAGGATGTCATAATTCCTCATGACGAAATACGAATCAATGATAAACTCCACTTTGTCGAAGAACCTATTGAAATCATGGACCGTGAGGTCAAACAATTAAAACAAAGCAAAATACCGATAGTTAGGGTTCGTTGGAATGCAAGACGAGGACCCGAGTTTACTTGGGAACGTGAAGATCAAATGAAGCAAAAGTATCCACATTTGTTCACTGATATCGCTCATGAAACAGGTACTACTCAAAATTTCGGGACGAAATTTTCTTTAACGGGGAAGTACTGTGATGACCCGAAAATTTTTGACTTATTTAAACCAATTCTCTATACGATTTATTATTTTAACACGTTAAACAAAGTCTGTTAGATTGAGTCTCAAAATTTTAGAACTGTTTCATATATACAATTACCTTTGATTACTCTCGACGATTCATGAACAATTATATGTATATATATATATATATATATATATATATATATATATATATATATATATATATATATATATATATATATATATATATATATATGTACAAGTAAAAAATGACTTTCCTACAGTAAAACCCTATTTGCTACAGTAAAAATTAATTTGCTACAGTAAAACACTATTTGCTACAGTGAAACCGTATTTTGCTACAATGCTACAGTGAAAACGACTTGCTACAGTGATTTGCTAATAATAATAAGGATCTAAGTTCTTTTAACCCTTAGTATCTGTTTCTATAATCTGCCTATCTTATCTTCGGCCCAACAGAAATTAAGAGATCTCGGCCCAATCAGTAAAATGAAAGACTTCGGCCCAACAATCATAAACATAACAGCCCAATACTCATACTTCGACCCAGTAAAATGAGTTCTACCGATTTGAAAGAAAAAAAATCTATATCGCTGCTAGTTTTTGAATTCATCATCATCTTTCCATCACCATCGAGACACCATAAACACCTTGTCAATATTACCTCATCCTTATCATCTTATCATAACCATGATCATGATCATAATCATATCATAATCATGATCATAATCATATCATAATCATAATTATATCATAATCATAATCATAACATAATCATAATCATGACTATCATTGAATTCATTTTATCATCATCACCATAATCATCTACATGACATCTTTATCCTCTCATCGTATAACATCATATCATTATGTACTCATCATCATACATCATATTAACACACGCTTCATCATGTACCATTTACTTTCTTCGATCACAGCTAAAACGAAGCAAAGAAAGGAAAGAAAATAGAAACAATCGCTAGCAGCTGGGAACGTTCCTGCCTAACAAATATAAACTCATCGGACCAAAAGCAGTTTACTAAGCCCAAGTTAAATTATCTAGACCCAACTATTACTTAGTCCAATCACTAAAACAACTACGGCCCAACTAAAAATCTGCACACCACTGAATCTGTTTTTGGGTTTCATTTGATAATATGTCAACAGGAAAAAGATAAATTCGCTGGAAACCCTATCTCCTCACTCTTACCTCATTATCCATTATCTATAATCAATCAGACAGATTGCCGACCATAAAGATAATGCTTTTGTATAAATAATTAAGTATGATCACTATATCACTATCGACATTAAAGAATTCCTGTGGGGTTGTTAAAATTTGATAGTTGTATGCTCAAGTACACCACAATAATATAAAGGGATGTGAGTGATGTTTTCGATCAACTAAATAAAACAAGAACATTTAAATGGGGTAGCAGGTGACGATTTGGTTTTAATGGGTTTGTGTTGGTTTAGTTTTGGTTCACTTGAAGAAGGCAGGAGTAAGTACACTAGTTGCAGGTTTGGTGGGGATGGGTTGCTATTTTATTCGAACGTGAAGATGAATCCAAGCTGAACCGTAGTACTCGGACAGGTAACAAAAATATGTGGGTTTTATGGCTTTAGAAAATTGGTTCTCCAATGGTATTTGTTATGGTGAGGGTGGTGTTTGTTCACGATGGTTGATGTCGGTTGTAGGTGAAAGTGGTTGATGGTATTTTGCAGGGTGTCGGATGTGATAAGCAAGAGGGGTGTTCATGGTGTTTTAATAAGAAGTGAGAGAGAGGAATGGAGATAGCAAATAAGGAGAAATGATACTTGTATCGAAAAGTTGCAGCTCGGTGATGATGGTTGTTCCATGATCTTGGGTGTTTGAAATGGTGGATAACGAATTATGTGGTCATGGTGTTCTTCAGTTTTTAACGAGTAAAATAGCAGCATAAATGATGCAGTAGCAGGGAGTGTATTGGCAGCAGTATAAGCGACTTATTGAAGGTTTGAGTTTGCTTTTGGTCCTGGTAACGAAACAGAAATAAATAGTTGTAGCAACAGTGGTGATCGATGGTTGGTGATGAAGGAGGTTTAAGGTGAGATTGTAGTGGTGGTTAATGATAGTTTGGGTTGTTAGATGATGGTAATCGAAGGTAGTGTGAATGATATAATGAATCGAAATAGAAACGAAAAAATAAACAATGAGCAGGAGACGGTTATTGTGGTTGTACATCGGGTGATTATTGAATATGGCAAGTAATGGTGTTCGATGGGTTTAAGGTGATGTTTGAATAGAAAGACATAAAACAGAAGTGGGTTTGATGGGTTGAGGAATTGGAACTACTCCATTGTAACATGAATTTATCGTTTATTATATGAGTATTCAGTCTACAAAATTTTTAAAGCAGACAAATATAAAATAGAAAAAGATTAAAAAAGATGAGATAGATTGATAATTGAATTTGGATTATGTTAGTCACTGATTTCCTGGTTCGTACGAGATTAGGAATTGAAGAATCAATTAAGCACAGTTGAAAGCTATTGATAATTGATTTGGTTTCCTCAATCATACGTATATGATCTTATATATTTATTATTACTAATTAATAATAATAATAATAATAATAATAATAATAATAATAATAATAATAATAATAATAATAATAATAATAATAATAATAATAATAAAAATAATAATAATAATAATAATATTGATAATAATAATAATAATATTGATAATAATAAGAGTTGTAATAATAATAATAATACTGATACTAATATTAATATTAATATTATTAATAATAATGAAACTAATAATAATAATAATATTAGTATAGCATTTTATATTTTACTTATATAATAACATATATTGCATATTTAATATTTATATATATATATATACATATATATATATATATATATATATATATATATATATATATATATATATATATATATATATATATATATATATATATATATATATATATATCATATATATATATATATATTCAAACTAATACATATATAATTATGTTTTAAATAACAAGTTTTATTATTTAGATAAATGTATTAATTATATATATATCAAATCAATTAAACTCAAAGTATAACATCATATATTTAATACTTTGTTATCGTTAAAAATTCATGTTCGAAATCATTTATATTCGATATACTCTCTATATTCAAAATAACAAGTTTAGGTTAAGTTACTAAATCACATAATAGATTATTAACATACTTAATTTAGAATACATAATTATATATATATATATATATATATATATATATATATATATATATATATTTAAATTTATAATTAAAAGTTCGTGAATCGCTGAAAATAGTCAATGGTTAAATGATTTCATATGATAGTTTAAACATTTTGAGACTTGATTTAATAGGCTTTACTTATCATGTCGAATTCATATTAAGATTAAGTTTAAATTTGGTCGGAAATTTCCGGGTCGTCACAGTACCTACCCGTTAAAGAAATTTCGTCCCGAAATTTGAGTGGGATGGTCATGGCTGACAATAAATATGTTTTCATGACGCATACTGTGATGACCCGAAAATTTTTGACTTATTTAAACCAATTCTCTATACGATTTATTATTTTAACACGTTAAACAAAGTCTGTTAGATTGAGTCTCAAAATTTTAGAAATGTTTCATATATACAATTACCTTTGATTACTCTCGACGATTCATGAACAATTATATGTATATATATATATATATATATATATATATATATATGTACAAGTAAAAAATGACTTTCCTACAGTAAAACCCTATTTGCTACAGTAAAAATTAATTTGCTACAGTAAAACACTATTTTCTACAGTGAAACCGTATTTTGCTACAGTGCTACAGTGAAAACGACTTTGCTACATTGATTTGCTACAGTAAACATTATTTGCTACAATAAACACTATTTGATGTCGATGAACTAGCAAACAAAAATGAAAAAGGCGGCCATGCGATCGCATGGCAAAAACACTGAAAACTCATGCGATCGCATGAGCTACAGTAAATCGAAAAGTAATATAAATACGCAGTTTGATCGACGAACTTTATCACAATTATCTCTCAATATTTATATTAATATTATAATTATAATTTTAAATTTAAGTTTAATAATAATAAGGTATATACAAGGGTATTTTTAATTCGAGTTTCAAACCGTTTTAAGCTAAGGAAATATTGGGTATTGTTCGGGGTATTGTTCTTGAATCCAAGGTCAACCATAAAGTCGTCTACCATCATTACGTCTATGCAATTTGCCAACAATATTGAGTCTCAATATTGAACTGTGAGTTATAGTCGCCCTTTTTAAATACTTTAAATATTTTTGGGCTGAGAATACATGCAATTTATTTTAAACGCGATAAGACACAAGTACATACTAAATTCTACACTGAGTTAAACCGAAAATCCCTTAGCTTTGGTAACTAGTAGCTGCCAGTACATAGGATATGGACTGGTGGGCGCGAATAATTGTATATGGATCCATAGGGCTTGACATCCCCGTCCGAGCTAGAGCGCTAGCCTTTTAACGGACGTATGTTATTTGAGTTTAAGATACGATGGTTTGCGTGTATTAAAACGAATGGGGTAATTATCACTATAGCGTTAAGTTTAGTTACCAGGGTGCTCTGTTACGTAGAATCTATTGATAAACTTTTGATGAAATCTTGTGGTCTATCTTTATATATGTTTATGACTCGAGCAATTAAACCTATAACTCACCAACATTCGTGTTCACTTTTTAGCATGTTTTATTCTCAGGTCCTTAGAATGCTTCCGCTGTGATGTGCTTGTTGCCTACATGGAGTCTCTCATGCTTTGTACAAAGTTTATTGCATTCAAAATAAAACTGCATTGTGTAATAAATAATTGGACTGTGATGTCAACCTGTAAATTAAAGACTTATGTATTTCGGGGTTTTGCTTATACCTAAGCACTCGTCCACACG
The DNA here is from genome assembly GCF_046630445.1 of Rutidosis leptorrhynchoides. Taxonomy (NCBI): domain Eukaryota; kingdom Viridiplantae; phylum Streptophyta; class Magnoliopsida; order Asterales; family Asteraceae; genus Rutidosis; species Rutidosis leptorrhynchoides. The sequence goes on from NC_092337.1 coordinate 149,375,967, forward strand.
TTTATAACTTTCTATGTTTAGAAAGTCACTTATTTTAATGAATGCAATATTTTATCAAAACGTATCATATAGAGGTCAAAACCTCACTGTGGAATCAATGATTAACGTGCCGCGTCAATAGCGATTTTGAAGGGTCGTTACACATACCAGCTAGAAATTAGAGTTTTATCATCATTGAGTAATATGGATAAAACAATTCGATTACGCGAAGAGTATAAGTGAAGCTATCACAAAAGAGTGAAATGAGAAAATAATGTTTCGTCATATTCTTTGACGTAGATATGGTTGATTTCCGGAGTTCAAGGGATTTGGAAAAAAAAAATATCTTCGTGATAAGATTTGATTCTTCGATAATTAAGGAAATTAGAATCCTCTTTGGTTAAATGAGATAATCTATTTTGATTGCTTTGTCTAATATTTCACTATAAATCCACCCTCTTCATTTCCTGTATATTTTGGGAGTTCCTTACTCTTGCTTTCTCTTCCCGACTTTAAGTTAAGCGAATAATGGTCCAGAATTTGTAGTTATAGAGTTTCAAGTGAACATGACTCATGTTCTAAGAGATATTGTAATAGCACGATTTTTGATTAGTTAAATTACCAGCATTCAGGAGGAAAGATAGCACTATCAAGAAAATATTTTCTTGATGTGTTTATAAATTAGATAAATGTAAGAGTCGTGCAACATGGCACATGATAACGGTATGATCTGTGAATCATCACGCTCCATTAGAAACTCAGCATGAATTACTGTAATATAATCACGTTGATCAAGTGTCATTAGATTATACTAACTCATGCATCAGTTCCAACACTACTTCAAAAACATTCATATATTAAATTCGAAGGTTCACAGAATATAGAAACTAAAACAGTTTCCTTTTATGACATAATACAGATGTCGCGGAAAGATAATTAATATCGAACAAGAATATTTATGAAAATATCTTCAGAAATATTGAGGATATTTATAATGAAAGATACGATGATATCTTAGAATTTCTAATATCGAAGGATGATGACTAAGATTTGTCCGTAAGGGTTTAGATTCAGAAGCAAGGTGTTCGCTAAAGATTTCATCAGAAGCAGAATCATCTGGATTCTTTATGTACAAGTTTAGTCCTTGTGATTTGTTCAGAGTCTCCTTCATGGTTTGCTCAATCTGTTTTTTAGTACAAATTTTCTATTGAGTGTTTCCATCACTCCATTCTTTATCATGAAACTTTGGATTGTTAAGGCAGTCTTCAGTTTTCACTACTTTCTCAGCTTTTTCAAAACTCATAAAACTGATTTCACAGGTTAAAGCGCTTTTCAGAAATTTAGAATTGAAGATCATAATTCTAGGAGATAAATGTTATATGTATACATATAACTGTTGATGTAGACATGCGGCGAGATTTCAAAATACTGATTGCTGATTCTAGGTATTTAGTACGGCAATTCTCGTTATCATATGCAGATGAGTAGATGTTAGGGTTTCTATGAACATAATAACTCTTCAGAAAGTCAAAGATTAATGAAGTTGCTGGTAAGTTTAATGTTAATGTGGTAGAATATAAACGGTTTCCCGGTAACGATGGAGAAGAGACAACGTATAAATCAAGGTTATAATAGAGTTTATTCGAATGAAAAGTTGAAATTGATTTGTTGAAGCTATGACAAAATTGGCTAATTTGAAGAGGGATTGTAAAGTTATTTTCGGTAATAATAACGCCAAAGGAGCTTGCACAAGTATGTGTTAACATTTACTCAAGTTCCGAGTGTTTTCAGGTGCGTAACTATATGCATCAATCTTTTCTTCTGTAGATTAAATGTGGTTGGTTCATCCTCTCGATTGAGGTGTTTTCAAGAATCATGAAAGGTTTGAACGCATATTGTAATCGTCAAGATACAAATGAGGTTCAAGATGAAATCAAGTGGCAAACTTGAAGAATTGTTTAGTTTCATATGTTATAATCAATATTTTAATTCATTTTAATTGTCCAATATTGGTAGTCCACGGTCGATAGTCCACAGTTAACAATCCAATAATTCATATATAGTTAAATATATAATATTCGAATTGATTAATACGTATCGTGACCCGTGTACATGTCTCAGACTCGATCACAACTCAAAGTATATATATTATTTGAGAATCAACCTCAACCCTGTATAGCTAACTCTATCATTATTGCATATAGAGTGTCTATGATTATTCCAAATAATATATATAGATGCGTCGATATGATATGTCAAAACCTTGTATACGTGTCCCGATATTTAAAATGCGTAAATAACAGTATTTAAATGATAATAAATAAAGTGCGTAAAATAAATAACAGAAATTAAATGACGATAAATAAAATTGCGAGAATTAAAATTGCGATAATTAAATTGCGATAAATAAAATGTAATACGGAATTAACAGTTAGCTAGGAACAGTTAGCTAGGATTTCGTTAGCGTGGTTTCTTAACAAATTTTCTCATAGTTAATTTGTTTGTTTCTAACAAATTTTATTTTGTCAAATGTTTTCTTCATTATGCCACTCGTTGGATTCTGATAGGTCAAAATCCAAATATGAAATTGAAGGAAAATGGTTATTCTGCGGTAAACGGATACGTATATCTGTGGATGTAAGTAGGATAGTAAATGACTGTTGAATCATATTCGAAGAATGTACAGTATAACATGTTAATATGAAAGTTAAATATTTTCTCGGGTATTACCTACCCGTTAAAATATTTTCACCATTAACAGTTTGTTCAAAAGAATTTTTAATTACAATCTTTATGAAAACATATATACATACATATTTTCTTCAGATGTAATCATGGATTTAATGAGTTAATATGATATTAAACTCATTTGCTTTTCGGTTTGAGCTAGAATAAGTAATCTCTAAACCTATTAGGAACCACATATTCTTCGCAGAATATTAATGAAGTTATGGATCAATACTTCATCGTTCATTTTTATTGGTACTCCTTGGTATTTATGGTGCGTACGACGTTGATGCTCGAGGTACAGATTGTGATGTCAAGGTGTGGGATGCGGATGTTGCTGTTGGTGGTACTACCGGTGCTGGTGATGTTGTTGAAGCTGGTATGTTTCGCACCATATTTTCCACATTGATTACTCGAGCACGATGTAGTGACCCGAACTTTTCCATGTTTATATATATTAATTGAGATTGATATTTACATGATTAAATGTTTCCAACATGTTAAGCAATCAAACTTATTAAGACTTGATTAATTGAAATATGTTTCATATAGACAATTGACCACCCAAGTTGACTGGCGATTCACGAACGTTAAAACTTGTAAAAACGACATGACGATATATATATGGATATACATATGGTTAACATGAGATTATGATAAGTAAGTATCTCCATAAGTATATTCACAATGAGTTATATACATATAAACAAGACTACCAACTTAAGATTTCGAAACGAGACATATATGTAACGATTATCGTTGTAACGACATTTAAATGTATATATATCATATTAAGATATATTAATATATCATAATATCATGATAATATAATAACTTAACATCTCATTAGATATAATAAACAATGGGTTAACAACATTAATTGAGATCGTTAACTTAAAGGTTTCAAAACAACACTTACATGTAATGACTAACGATGACTTAACGACTCAGTTAAAATGTATATACATGTAGTGTATTTAGATGTATTAAAATACTTTTGGAAGACTTCAAGACATATATCAAAACACTCATACTTAACAAAAATTTTTACAGTTACTTTTCCATTCTTTTCTTTCATCAAGAATTCTAGTCGTATTCTTACCCGTATTATACACAGCTTCAAAACGTACTTACTATGAGTATATACCAATAGGAACTAGCATGGGATTCCACTCTTGATTATGTCATGTATGACTAATCAATTTTAACTTCTACCATGAGCTAGTCAACTAACTAGAACTCCTTTTAACCCCACTCACCACTCACCAATTACCACTCATCATTCACTCCATTTCACTTCCAATTCTCTTTCTAATTCTCTCTCAACACACACACACACTATTATGAACGTATTTTTCCAGTAGTTAATCATCATCTTCATCAAAAATCACTTCAAGAATCAAGCTATAATCATCATAGGAAGAACACTTCAAAAATCCCTTCAAGTTTACTAATTTACTTCCAAGCTTTCTAATCCATTCCAAGTAATCATCTAAGATCAAGAAACCTTTGTTATATACAGTAGGTTATCTTTCTTATTCAAGGTAATATTCATATTCAAACTTTGATTCAATTTCTATAACTATAAACTATCTTAATTCGAGTAAAAATCTTACTTGAACTTGTTTTTGTGTCATGATCCTACTTCAAGAACTTTCAAGCCATCCAAGATCCTTTGAAGCTAAATCATTTCTTGTCACTTCCAGTAGGTTTACCTACTAAACTTGAGGTAGTAATGATGTTCATAACATCATTCGATTCATATATATAAAACTATCTTATTCGAAGGTTAAAACTCGTAATCACTAGAACATAGTTTAGTTAATTCTAAACTTGTTCGCAAACAAAAGTTAATCCTTCTAACTTGACTTTTAAAATTAACTACACACATGTTCTATATCTATATGATATGCTAACTTAATGATTTAAAACCTGGAAACACGAAAAACACCGTAAAACCGGATTTACGCCGTCGTAGTAACACCGCGGGCTGTTTTGGGTTAGTTAATTAAAAACTATGATAAACTTTGATTTAAAAGTTGTTATTCTGAGAAAATTATTTTTATTATGAACATGAAACTATATCCAAAAATTATGGTTAAACTCAAAGTGGAAGTATGTTTTCTAAAATGGTCATCTAGACGTCGTTCTTTCGACTAAAATGACTACCTTTACAAAAACAACTTGTAACTTATTTTTCCGACTATAAACCTATACTTTTCTGTTTATATTCATAAAATAGAGTTCAATATGAAACCATAGCAATTTGATTCACTCAAAACGGATTTAAAATGAAGAAGTTATGGGTAAAACAAGAGTGGATAATTTTTCTCATTTTAGCTACGTGAAAATTGGTAACAAATCTATTCCAACCATAACTTAATCAACTTGTATTGTATATTATGTAATCTTGAGATACCATAGACACGTATACAATGTTTCGACCTATCATGTCGACACATCTATATATATTTCGGAACAACCATAGACACTCTATATGTGAATGTTGGAGTTAGCTATACAGGGTTGAGGTTGATTCCAAATTATATATAGTTTGAGTTGTGATCAATACTGAGATACGTATACACTGGGTTGTGGATTGATTCAAGATAATATTTATCGATTTATTTCTGTACATCTAACTGTGGACAACTAGTTGTAGGTTACTAACGAGGACAGCTGACTTAATAAACTTAAAACATCAAAATATATTAAAAGTGTTGTAAATATATTTTAAACATACTTTGATATATATGTATATATTGTTATAGGTTCGTGAATCAACCAGTGGCCAAGTCTTACTTCCCGACGAAGTAAAAATCTGTGAAAGTGAGTTATAGTCCCACTTTTAAAATCTAATATTTTTGGGATGAGAATACATGCAGGTTTTATAAATGATTTACAAAATAGACACAAGTACGTGAAACTACATTCTATGGTTGAATTATCGAAATCGAATATGCCCCTTTTTATTAAGTCTGGTAATCTAAGAATTAGGGAACAGACACCCTAATTGACGCGAATCCTAAAGATACATCTATTGGGCCTAACAAACCCCATCCAAAGTACCGGATGCTTTAGTACTTCGAAATTTATATCATATCCGAAGGGTGTCCCGGAATGATAGGGATATTCTTATATATATGCATCTTGTTAATGTCGGTTACCAGGTGTTTACCATATGAATGATTTTTATCTCTATGTATGGGATGTGTATTGAAATATGAAATCTTGTGGTCTATTGTTACGATTTGATATATATAGGTTAAACCTATAACTCACCAACATTTTTGTTGACGTTTAAAGCATGTTTATTCTCAGGTGAATACTAAGAGCTTCCGCTGTTGCATACTAAAATAAGGACAAGATTTGGAGTCCATGTTTGTATGATATTGTGTAAAAACTGCATTCAAGAAACTGATTTCGATGTAACATATTTGTATTGTAAACCATTATGTAATGGTCGTGTGTAAACAGGATATTTTAGATTATCATTATTTGATAATCTACGTAAAGCTTTTTAAACCTTTATTTATGAAATAAAGGTTATGGCTTGTTTTAAAAATGAATGCAGTCTTTGAAAAACGTCTCATATAGAGGTCAAAACCTCGCAACGAAATCAATTAATATGGAATGTTTTTAATCAATAAGAACGGGACATTTCAGTTGGTATCAGAGCGTTGGTCTTAGAGAACCAGAAAATTTGCATTAGTGTGTCTGATCGAGTTTGTTAGGATGCATTAGTGAGTCTGGACTTCGACCGTGTTTTCTTTAAAAATGATTGCTTAACATTTTTGTTGGAAACTATATATTTTTAACATATGAATATTATGTGATATATTAATCTCTTAACGTGTTTGATATTATGTGATAGATGTCTACCTCTAGAACAAGTCCCATTAACTCACCTAATAATAATGAAGAGTCAAATGTAAATTGGAATGATTCGTGGACTGATTCACAAGTTCCCGAAGAGGAACCGGAAGAAGAGTTGGAACCGGAAGAAGAATCGGAACCGGAAGAAGAATCGGAACCGGAAGAAGAAATAGAACCGGTGGGGGAAATAATAAAACGGTTAAGTAAAAGAGAATCCTCAACCAACCGACCAAGGTTAATTATGGTCAATGGTGTTTCCGCCAAGGAAGCAAAATATTGGGAGGATTACCAATTCTTCGATGAATCGGATTCCGACGAGAATTCCGATGATGTTATAGAAATTACCCCAACTGAATTTAAAAAGGCAAAAGAAAATAATAAGGGAAAGGGCATAAAAATAGAGAAATCTAATTCCAACCCCGATGAACTTTATATGTATCGTCAACCCCCGAAGTCCTTAAGTTGTAACAATGACCCGGGAACCTCTAAACCACCAGTTTTTTTAAACCAATGGGGACAACGACGGCTCGTATCAGGGGAACATCATATATCCCTAGAAACTTGGCAAAACGAACCAAACCCGAACAAGAAGAAACGAGCGAGTCGGAATAAGATAGTTGTATTCGTGTGGTGTAATATATGTAATATAGTGTGCTTATGCTTTATGATATATGTAAAATTGCTTGTATTAATAAGTATTTTTTTTATGAATCTAACTCTTGTCTATTTTACAGTATAAAAACACAAAATGGATAGACAACCCAATATTTTAAGAGACCTACCCGGAGACATGATTGATGAAATCTTGTCTAGAGTCGGTCAGAATTCCTCGGCACAACTATTTAAGGCGAGATCAGTTTGTAAGACATTCGAAGAACGTTCCAAGAATGCCTTGGTTTATAAAAGGCTTTCGTTCGAAAGATGGGGGATATCACATTGGGAAATCCATAAGTTACGATGTGTTTACTTTGACGCATATATTGCGGGGAACCCAAATGCTATTTTACGCAACGGGTTAAGAAATTATTTTGACTCAGTATATCTGAATATAGGACTTCGTGATTTAGATAAAGCGGCTAAAATGCAACATAAAGAAGCATGTTATGCTTACGGGTTGGTAATGTTCGCTTCTCACCAAAGTGAGAACAAGAACATCGGGCTACAACTATTAAACAAAACGTTTCCACAAGTGACGGAGTCGGTAATTGGGGTAAGAAATGAGGTTTTTAGGTTATTACGAGACTGTTGGTCATTACGTAACCCTCGTCCCTTTGACGACGTTACAACAAGCTGTCTTATCAACGGCCATAACAGTTATGTTCCACAAGACCAAGGATGGGAAGTAGTCCTAGTAAAACCAGAATGCATGACTTGTTTCTGGACGTATGAATTACGTGTCTTTATTGCCTTTGCTGAACGACTTGTGTACTAGCTAGAATTATCTTCACAACTATCTTGTATCAAAGTTATTGTGTGCTATATTTCATGCTTTATGTAAAATAAGCGGTATTGTAAGTTTGTAAAATATTGTATAAAAGTTTGAACGCGAAATATTATTACAATCAGTTTTTCATATAGAATTGTAGTAGTTGAATTGTATATTAGCTACTAAGTATGAACTTAACGGGTAGGTACTACCCGAATTTAAACTTATAAAACGCTAATATGAAGAAAAAGCTTTTATAAATGAGTTCATATTATGCTACGAAATACTATTAACTACTCTTAATATTCTGTATGATTAACTTGTTCCATTTGACTATTTTGAAGGAAATGGCACCGACTACTCGACACACCGTGAATATGAATGAAGAGGAATTCCGTACTTTTCTAGCTTCAAACATAGCCACAGTACAGGCTGCGCTACATACCAACAATAACCTTGGATCTGGCAGTAGAGGAAATCGTGTAGGATGCACCTACAAAGAATTCACTGCCTGCAAACCTTTGGAATTTGATGGAACCGAAGGACTGATCGGATTGAAACGGTGGACCGAGAAGGTCGAATCGGTGTTTGCCATAAGTAAGTGTACTGAAGAGGACAAAGTGAAGTACGCTACGCATACCTTCACAGGTTCTGCGTTAACATGGTGGAATACCTATCTAGAGCAAGTGGGACAAGATGATGCGTACGCACTACCGTGGTCAGCATTCAAGCACTTGATGAACGAGAAGTACCGTCCCAGAACCGAGGTTAATAAGCTCAAGACAGAACTTAGAGGGTTACGAACCCAAGGATTTGATATTACCACGTACGAAAGACGATTCACAGAATTGTGCCTATTGTGTCCGGGAGCATTCGAAGATGAGGAAGAGAAGATCGACGCGTTTGTGAAAGGATTACCGGAAAGAATCCAAGAAGATATAAGTTCACACGAGCCCGCCTCCATACAACAGGCATGTAGAATGGCTCACAAACTAGTGAACCAGATTGAAGAAAGAATTAAAGAACAGACTGAAGAGGCCAATGTGAAGCAAGTCAAAAGAAAGTGGGAGGAAAACGGTGATAAGAATCACCAATACAACAACAACAGCAATTACAACAATAATCGCAACAATTATCCCAACAATCGCAACTTCAATCGCAACTACAACAAACGGGCCAACAACAACAACAACAGCAACTACAACAATCATCCCAACAACAATAATAACCGCAACAACAACAACAATCAGAAGCAGCTATGCCAAAGGTGTGAAAAGTATCACTCGGGGTTCTGCACCAAATTTTGCAACAAGTGTAAAAGAAATGGTCATAGCGCGACGAAGTGTGAGGTCTACGGACCAGGGGTTAATAGAACGAAAGGAACAAATGGTGTCAAAACGAGTAATGGCGGAGCAAGTAGTGTCGGAGCAAGTTATGCCAATGTAGTTTGTTATAAATGTGGAAAACCGGGCCACATTATTAGAAATTGCCCGAACCAGGAGAACACGAATGGACAAGGCCGCGGAAGAGTTTTCAATATTAATGCGGCAGAGGCACAGGAAGACCCGGAGCTTGTTACGGGTACGTTTCTTATTGACAATAAATCTGCTTACGTTTTATTTGATTCGGGTGCGGATAGAAGCTATATGAGTAGAGATTTTTGTGCTAAATTAAGTTGTCCATTGACACCTTTGGATAGTAAATTTTTACTCGAATTAGCAAATGGTAAATTAATTTTAGCAGATAATATATGTCGGAATCGAGAAATTAAACTGGTTAGCGAAACATTTAAGATTGATTTGATACCAGTAGAGTTAGGGAGTTTTGATGTGATAATCGGTATGGACTAGTTAAAAGAAGTGAAAGCAGAGATCGTTTGTTACAAAAATGCAATTCGCATTATACGAGAAAAAGGAAAACCCTTAATGGTGTACGGAGAAAAGGGCAACACGAAGCTACATATTATTAGTAATTTGAAGGCACAAAAACTAATAAGAAAAGGTTGCTATACTGTTCTAGCACACGTCGAGAAAGTACAAACTGAAGAAAAGAGCATCAATGATGTTCCCATTGCAAAAGAATTTCCCGATGTATTTCTGAAAGAATTACCGGGATTACCCCCACAACGATCCTTTGAATTTCAAATAGATCTTGTACCAGGAGCTGCACCAATAGCTCGTGCTCCTTACAGACTCGCACCCAGCGAGATGAAAGAACTTCAAAGCCAATTACAAGAACTTTTAGAGCGTGGTTTCATTCGACCAAGTACATCACCGTGGAGAGCTCCTGTTTTGTTTGTCAAGAAGAAAGATGGTACATTCAGGTTGTGTATCGACTATCGAGAGTTGAACAAACTTACCATCAAGAACCGCTACCCACTACCGAGAATCGACGACTTATTTGATCAACTAGAAGGCTCGTCTGTTTATTCAAAGATTGACTTACGTTCCGGGTATCATCAAATGCTGGTGAAAGAAGATGATATTCCAAAGACTGCTTTCAGAACACGTTACGGTCATTACGAGTTTATGGTCATGCCGTTTGGTTTAACTAATGCACCAGCTGTGTTCATGGACCTTATGAACCGAGTGTGTGGACCATACCTTGACAAGTTTGTCATTGTTTTCATTGATGACATACTTATTTACTCAAAGAATGACCAAGAACACGGTGAACATTTGAGAAAGGTGTTAGAAGTATTGAGGAAGGAAGAATTGTACGCTAAGTTTTCAAAGTGTGCATTTTGGTTGGAAGAAGTTCAATTCCTCGGTCACATAGTGAACAAAGAAGGTATTAAGGTGGATCCGACAAAGATAGAAACTGTTGAAAAGTGGGAAACCCCGAAAACTCCGAAACACATACGCCAGTTTTTAGGACTAGCTGGTTACTACAGAAGGTTCATCCAAGACTTTTCCAGAATAGCAAAACCCTTGACTGCATTAACGCATAAAGGGAAGAAATTTGAATGGAATGATGAACAAGAGAAAGCGTTTCAGTTATTGAAGAAAAATCTAACTACGGCACCTATATTGTCATTGCCTGAAGGGAATGATGATTTTGTGATTTATTGTGACGCATCAAAGCAAGGTCTCGGTTGTGTATTAATGCAACGAATGAAGGTGATTGTTTATGCATCTAGACAATTGAAGATTCACGAACAAAATTATACGACGCATGATTTGGAATTAGGCGCGATTGTTTTTGCATTAAAGACTTGGAGGCACTACTTATATGGGGTCAAAAGTATTATATATACCGACCACAAAAGTCTTCAACACATATTTAATCAGAAACAACTGAATATGAGGCAGCGTAGGTGGATTGAATTATTGAATGATTACGACTTTGAGATTCGTTACCACCCGGAGAAGGCAAATGTGGTAGCCGATGCCTTGAGCAGGAAGGACAGAGAACCCATTCGAGTAAAATCTATGAATATAATGATTCATAATAACCTTACTACTCAAATAAAGGAGGCGCAACAAGGAGTTTTAAAAGAGGGAAATTTAAAGGATGAAATACCCAAAGGATCGGAGAAACATCTTAATATTCGGGAAGACGGAACCCGGTATAGGGCTGAAAGGATTTGGGTACCAAAATTTGGAGATATGAGAGAAATGGTACTTAGAGAAGCTCATAAAACCAGATACTCAATACATCCTGGAACGGGGAAGATGTACAAGGATCTCAGGAAATATTTTTGGTGGCCGGGTATGAAAGCCGATGTTGCTAAATACGTAGGAGAATGTTTGACGTGTTCTAAGGTCAAAGCTGAGCATCAGACCCCATCAGGTCTACTTCAACAACCCGAAATCCCGGAATGGAAATGGGAAAACATTACCATGGATTTCATCACTAAATTGCCAAGGACTGCAAGTGGTTTTGATACTATTTGGGTAATAGTTGATCGTCTCACCAAATCAGCACATTTCCTGCCAATAAGAGAAGATGACAAGATGGAGAAGTTAGCACGACTGTATTTGAAGGAAGTCGTCTCCAGACATGGAATACCAATATCTATTATCTCTGATAGGGATGGCAGATTTATTTCAAGATTCTGGCAGACATTACAGCAAGCATTAGGAACTCGTCTAGACATGAGTACTGCCTATCATCCACAAACTGATGGGCAGAGCAAAAGGACGATACAAACGCTTGAAGACATGCTACGAGCATGTGTTATTGATTTCGGAAACAGTTGGGATTGACATCTACCATTAGTAGAATTTTCCTACAACAACAGCTACCATTCAAGCATTGAGATGGCGCCGTTTGAAGCACTTTATGGTAGAAAGTGCAGGTCTCCGATTTGTTGGAGTGAAGTGGGGGATAGACAGATTACGGGTCCGGAGATTATACAAGAAACTACCGAGAAGATCATCCAAATTCAACAACGGTTGAAAACTGCCCAAAGTCGACAAAAGAGCTACGCTGACATTAAAATAAAAGATATAGAATTTGAAATTAGAGAGATGGTCATGCTTAAAGTTACACCTTGGAAAGGCGTTGTTCGATTTGGTAAACGAGGGAAATTAATGTAGTTACCCAAACTTTTCCATCTTTATATATATTAATTGAGATTGATATTTACATGATTAAATGTTTCCAACATGTTAAGCAATCAAACTTGTTAAGACTTGATTAATTGAAATATGTTTCATATAGACAATTGACCACCCAAGTTGACCGGCGATTCACGAACGTTAAAACTTGTAAAAACGACATGACGATATATATATATGGATATACATATGGTTAACATGAGATTATGATAAGTAAGTATCTCCATAAGTATATTAACAATGAGTTATATTCATATAAACAAGACTACCAACTTAAGGATTTCGAAACGAGACATATATGTAACGATTATCGTTGTAACGACATTTAAATGTATATATATATCATATTAAGATATATTAATATATCATAATATCATGATAATATAATAAGTTAACATCTCATTAGATATAATAAACAATGGGTTAACAACATTAATTGAGATCGTTAACTTAAAGGTTTCAAAACAACACTTACATGTAACGACTAACGATGACTTAACGACTTAGTTAAAATGTATATACATGTAGTGTATTTAGATGTATTAAAATACTTTTGGAAGACTTCAAGACATATATCAAAATACTCATACTTAACGAAAATGGTTACAGTTACTTTTCCATTCTTTTCTTTCATCAAGAATTCTAGTCGTATTCTTACCCGTATTATACACAGCTTCAAAACGTACTTACTATGAGTATATACCAATAGGAACTAGCATGGGATTCCACTCTTGATTATGTCATGTATGACTAATCAATTTTAACTTCTACCATGAGCTAGTCAACTAACTAGAACTCCTTTTAACCCCACTCACCACTCACCAATTACCACTCATCATTCACTCCATTTCACTTCCAATTCTCTTTCTAATTCACTCTCAACACACACACACACACTATTATGAACGTATTTTTCCAGTAGTTAATCATCATCTTCATCAAAAATCACTTCAAGAATCAAGCTATAATCATCATAGGAAGAACACTTCAAGAACACTTCAAAAATCCCTTCAAGTTTACTAATTTACTTCCAAGCTTTCTAATCCATTCCAAGTAATCATCTAAGATCAAGAAACCTTTGTTATATACAGTAGGTTATCTTTCTTATTCAAGGTAATATTCATTTTCAAACTTTGATTCAATTTCTATAACTATAAACTATCTTAATTCGAGTAAAAATCTTACTTGAACTTGTTTTTGTGTCATGATCCTACTTCAAGAACTTTCAAGCCATCCAAGATCCTTTGAAGCTAGATCATTTCTTGTCACTTCCAGTAGGTTTACCTACTAAACTTGAGGTAGTAATGATGTTCATAACATCATTCGATTCATATATATAAAACTATCTTATTCGAAGGTTTAAACTCGTAATCACTAGAACATAGTTTAGTTAATTCTAAACTTGTTCGCAAACAAAAGTTAATCCTTCTAACTTGACTTTTAAAATTAACTACACACATGTTCTATATCTATATGATATGCTAACTTAATGATTTAAAACCTGAAAACACGAAAAACACCGTAAAACCGGATTTACGCCGTCGTAGTAACACCGCGGGCTGTTTTGGGTTAGTTAATTAAAAACTATGATAAACTTTGATTTAAAAGTTGTTATTCTGAGAAAATGATTTTTATTATGAACATGAAACTATATCCAAAAATTATGGTTAAACTCAAAGTGGAAGTATGTTTTCTAAAATGGTCATCTAGACGTCGTTCTTTCGACTGAAATGACTACCTTTACAAAAATAACTTATAACTTATTTTTACGACTATAAACCTATACTTTTCTGTTTAGATTCATAAAATAGAGTTCAATATGAAACCATAGCAATTTGATTCACTCAAAACAGATTTAAAATGAAGAAGTTATGGGTAAAACAAGATTGGATAATTTTTCTCATTTTAGCTACGTGAAAATTGGTAACAAATCTATTCTAGCCATAACTTAATCAACTTGTATTGTATATTATGTAATCTTGAGATACCATAGACACGTATACAATGTTTCGACCTATCATGTCGACACATCTATATATATTTCGGAACAACCATAGACACTCTATATGTGAATGTTGGAGTTAGCTATACAGGGTTGAGGTTGATTCCAAAATATATATAGTTTGAGTTGTGATCAATACTGAGATACGTATACACTGGGTCGTGGATTGATTCAAGATAATATTTATCGATTTATTTCTGTACATCTAACTGTGGACAACTAGTTGTAGGTTACTAACGAGGACAGCTGACTTAATAAACTTAAAACATCAAAATATATTAAAAGTGTTGTAAATATATTTTAAACATACTTTGATATATATGTATATATTGTTATAGGTTCGTAAATCAACCAGTGGCCAAGTCTTACTTTCCGACGAAGTAAAAATCTATGAAAGTGAGTTATAGTCCCACTTTTAAAATCTAATATTTTTGGGATGAGAATACATGCAGGTTTTATAAATGATTTACAAAATAGACACAAGTACGTGAAACTACATTCTATGGTTGAATTATCGAAATCAAATATGCCCCTTTTTATTAAGTCTGGTAATCTAAGAATTAGGGAACAGACACCCTAATTGACGCGAATCCTAAAGATAGATCTATTGGGCCTAACAAACCCCATCCAAAGTACCGGATGCTTTAGTACTTCGAAATTTATATCATATCCGAAGGGTGTCCCGGAATGATGGGGATATTCTTATATATATGCATCTTGTTAATGTCGGTTACCAGGTGTTCACCATATGAATGATTTTTATCTCTATGTATGGGATGTGTATTGAAATATGAAATCTTGTGGTCTATTGTTACGATTTGATACATATAGGTTAAACCTATAACTCACCAACATTTTTGTTGACGTTTAAAGCATGTTTATTCTCAGGTGAATACTAAGAGCTTCCGCTGTTGCATACTAAAATAAGGACAAGATTTGGAGTCCATGTTTGTATGATATTGTGTAAAAACTGCATTCAAGAAACTGATTTCGATGTAACATATTTGTATTGTAAACCATTATGTAATGGTCGTGTGTAAACAGGATATTTTAGATTATCATTATTTGATAATCTACGTAAAGCTTTTTAAACCTTTATTTATGAAATAAAGGTTATGGTTTGTTTTAAAAATGAATGCAGTCTTTGAAAAACGTCTCATATAGAGGTCAAAACCTCGCAACGAAATCAATTATTATGGAACGTTTTTAATCAATAAGAACGGGACATTTCAGTTGGTATCCGAGCGTTGGTCTTAGAGAACCAGAAAATTTGCATTAGTGTGTCTTATCGAGTTTGTTAGGATGCATTAGTGAGTCTGGACTTCGACCGTGTTTTCTTTAAAAATGATTGCTTAACATTTTTGTTGGAAACTATATATTTTTAACATATGAATATTATGTGATATATTAATCTCTTAACGTGTTTGATATTATGTGATAGATGTCTACCTCTAGAACAAGTCCCATTGACTCATCTAATAATAATGAAGAGTCAAATGTAAATTGGAATGATTCATGGACTGATTCACAAGTTCCCGAAGAGGAACCGGAAGAAGAGTCGGAACCGGAAGAAGAATCGGAACCGGAAGAAGAATCGGAACCGGAAGAAGAAATAGAACCGGTGGGGGAAATAATAAAACGGTTAAGTAAAAGAGAATCCTCAACCAACCGACCAAGGTTAATTATGGTCAATGGTGTTTCCGCCAAGGAAGCAAAATATTGGGAGGATTACAAATTCTCCGATGAATCGGATTCCGACGAGAATTCCGATGATGTTATAGAAATTACCCCAACTGAATTTAAAAAGGCAAAAGAAAATAATAAGGGAAAGGGCATAAAAATAGAGATATCTAATTCCAACCCCGATGAACTTTATATGTATCGTCAACCCCCGAAGTCCTTAAGTTGTAACAATGACCCGGGAACCTCTAAACCACCAGGTTTTTCTAAACCAATGTGGACAACGACGGCTCGTATTAGGGGAACATCATATATCCCTAGAAACTTGGCAAAACAGTAACATCACCATCAGCCCGTAGTATGATATTGTCCGCTTTGGACACAAGCCGATCACCGACGGGCTACCCGCACACGAGTACAACCCCGGATCGCACTTCTACCTCACGAATTTGCTTCTCGGGTAAACACCCTCAAAACGCGTCATGTCAGAGTGCGCAGTAGCTCGGAAGCATGATACTGTCCGCTTTGGGCCACAGGCCGATCACCGACAGGACACATTCCCCGGATCGCACCTACCCACACGGTTTTAAACGCGTCATACCAGAAGAGGTATCCACACCCTTATAAGGAGTGCTTTGTTTTCCTCTCCCACCGATGTGGGACGAGTCTGTTACAACTCTCCCCCCCCCCCTTCGGGACACTGCGTCCCCGCAGTGCACATCGATGCGGGTCCCAGCTCTGATACCATAAGTAACATCACCATCAGCCCGTAGTATGATATTGTCCGCTTTGGACACAAGCCGATCACCGACGGGCTACCCACACACGAGTACAACCCCGGATCGCACTTCTTGATACCATAAGTAACATCAACATCAGCCCGTAGTATGATATTGTCCGCTTTGGACACAAGCCGATCACCGACGGGCAACCCGCACACGAGTACAACCCCGGATCGCACTTCTACCTCACGGATTTGCTTCTCGGGTAAACACCCTCAAAACGCGTCATACCAGAAGAGGTATCCACACCCTTATAAGGAGTGCTTTGTTTTCCTCTCCCACCGATGTGGGACGAGTCTGTTACAACTCTCCCCCCCCTTCGGGACACTGCGTCCCCGCAGTGCACATCGATGCGGGCCCCAGCTCTGATACCATAAGTAACATCACCATCAGCCCGTAGTATGATATTGTCCGCTTTGGACACAAGCCGATCACCGACGGGCTACCCGCACACGAGTACAACCCCAGATCGCACTTCTACCTCACGGATTTGCTTCTCGGGTAAACACCCTCAAAACGCGTCATGTCAGAGTGCGCAGCAGCTCGGAAGCATGATACTGTCCGCTTTGGGCCACAGGCCGATCACCGACAGGACACATTCCCCGGATCGCACCTACCCGCACGGTTTTAAACGCGTCATACCAGAAGAGGTATCCACACCCTTATAAGGAGTGCTTTGTTTTCCTCTCCCACCGATGTGGGACGAGTCTGTTACAAAAACGAACCAAAACCGAACAAGAAGAAACGAGCGAGTCGGAATAAGATAGTTGTATTTGTGTGGTGTAATATATGTAATATAGTGTGCTTATGCTTTATGATATATGTAAAAATTGCTTGTATTAATAAGTATTTTTTTTATGAATCTAACTCTTGTCTATTTTACAGTATAAAAACACAAAATGGATAGACAACCCAATATTTTAAGAGACCTACCCGGAGACATGATTGATGAAATCTTGTCTAGAGTCGGTCAGAATTCCTCGGCACAACTATTTAAGGCGAGATCAGTTTGTAAGACATTCGAAGAACGTTCCAAGAATGCCTTGGTTTATAAAAGGCTTTCGTTCGAAAGATGGGGGATATCACATTGGGAAATCCATAAGTTACGATGTGTTTACTTTGACGCATATATTGCGGGGAACCCAAATGCTATTTTACGCAACGGGTTAAGAAATTATTTTGACTCAGTATATCCGAATATAGGACTTCGTGATTTAGATAAAGCGGCTAACATGCAACATAAAGAAGCATGTTATGCTTACGGGTTGGTAATGTTCGCTTCTCACCAAAGTGAAAACAAGAACATCGGGCTACAACTATTAAACAAAACGTTTCCACAAGTGATGGAGTCGGTAATTGGGGTAAGAAATGAGGTTTTTAGGTTATTACGAGACTGTTGGTCATTACGTAACCCTCGTCCCTTTGACGACGTTACAACACGCTGTCTTATCAACGGCCATAACGGTTATGTTCCACAAGACCAAGGATGGGAAGTAGTCCTAGTAAAACCAGAATGCATGACTTGTTTCTGGACCTATGAATTACGTGTCTTTATTGCCTTTGCTGAACGACTTGTGTACTAGCTAGAATTATCTTCACAACTATCTTGTATCAAAGTTATTGTGTGCTATATTTCATGCTTTATGTAAAATAAGCGGTATTGTAAGTTTGTAAAATATTGTATAAAAGTTTGAACGCGAAATATTATTACAATCAGTTTTTCATATAGAATTGTAGTAGTTGAATTGTATATTAGCTACTAAGTATGAACTTAACGGGTAGGTACTACCCGAATTTAAACTTATAAAACGCTAATATGAAGAAAAAGCTTTTATAAATGAGTTCATATTATGCTACGAAATACTATTAACTACTCTTAATATTCTGTATGATTAACTTGTTCCATTTGACTATTTTGAAGGAAATGGCACCGACTACTCGACACACCGTGAATATGAATGAAGAGGAATTCCGTACTTTTATAGCTTCAAACATAGCCGCAGTACAGGCTGCGCTACATACCAACAATAACCTTGGATCTGGCAGTACAGGAAATCGTGTAGGATGCACCTATAAAGAATTCACTACCTGCAAACCTTTAGAATTTGATGGAACCGAAGGACCGATCGGATTGAAACGGTGGACCGAGAAGGTCGAATCGGTGTTTTCCATAAGTAAGTGTACTGAAGAGGAGAAAGTGAAGTACGCTACGCATACCTTCACAGGTTCTGCGTTAACATGGTGGAATACCTATCTAGAGCAAGTGGGAAAAGATGATGCGTACGCACTACCGTGGTCAGCATTCAAGCACTTGATGAACGAGAAGTACAGTCCCAGAACCGAGGTCAATAAGCTCAAGACAGAACTTAGAGGGTTACGAACCCAAGGATTTGATATTACCACGTACGAAAGACGATTCACAGAATTGTGCCTATTGTGTCCGGGAGCATTCGAAGATGAGGAAGAGAAGATCGACGCGTTTGTGAAAGGATTACCGGAAAGAATCCAAGAAGATATAAGTTCACACGAGCCCGCCTCCATACAACAGGCATGTAGAATGGCTCACAAACTAGTGAACCAGATTGAAGAAAGAATTAAAGAACAGACTGCTGAAGAGGCCAATGTGAAGCAAGTCAAAAGAAAGTGGGAGGAAAACGGTGATAAGAATCAGCAATACAACAACAACAGCAATTACAACAATAATCGCAACAATTATCCCAACAATCGCAACATCAATCGCAACTACAACAAATGGCCCAACAACAACAACAACAACAACAACAACAACAACAACAACAACAACAGCAACTACAACAATCATCCCAACAACAATAATAACCGCAACAACAACAACAACAATCAGAAGCAGCTATGCCAAAGGTGTGAAAAGTATCACTCGGGGTTCTGCACCAAATTTTGCAACAAGTGTAAAAGAAATGGTCATAGCGCGGCGAATTGTGAGGTCTACGGACCAGGGGTTAATAGAACGAAAGGAACAAATGGTGTCGGAACGAGTAATGGCGGAGCAAGTAGTGTCGGAGCAAATTATGCCAATGTAGTTTGTTATAAATGTGGAAAACCGGGCCACATTATTAGAAATTGCCCGAACCAGGAGAACACAAATGGACAAGGCCGCGGAAGAGTTTTCAATATTAATGCGGCAGAGGCACAGGAAGACCCGGAGCTTGTTACGGGTACGTTTCTTATTGACAATAAATCTGCTTACGTTTTATTTGATTCGGGTGCGGATAGAAGCTATATGAGTAGAGATTTTTGTGCTAAATTAAGTTGTCCATTGACGCCTTTGGATAGTAAATTTTTACTCGAATTAGCAAATGGTAAATTAATTTCAGCAGATAATATATGTCGGAATCGAGAAATTAAACTGGTTAGCGAAACATTTAAGATTGATTTGATACCAGTAGAGTTAGGGAGTTTTGATGTGATAATCGGTATGGACTGGTTGAAAGAAGTGAAAGCAGAGATCGTTTGTTACAAAAATGCAATTCGCATTATACGAGAAAAAGGAAAACCCTTAATGGTGTACGGAGAAAAGGGCAACACGAAGCTACATATTATTAGTAATTTGAAGGCACAAAAACTAATAAGAAAAGGTTGCTATGCTATTCTAGCACACATCGAGAAAGTACAAACTGAAGAAAAGAGCATCAATGATGTTCCCATTGCAAAAGAATTTCCCGATGTATTTCCGAAAGAATTACCGGGATTACCCCCACAGCGATCCGTTGAATTTCAAATAGATCTTGTACCAGGAGCTGCACCAATAGCTCGTGCTCCTTAGAGACTCGCACCCAGCGAGATGAAAGAACTGCAAAGCCAATTACAAGAACTTTTGGAGCGTGGTTTCATTCGACCAAGCACATCACCGTGGGGAGCTCCTGTTTTGTTTGTCAAGAAGAAAGATGGTACATTCAGGTTGTGTATCGACTACCGAGAGTTGAACAAACTTACCATCAAGAACCGCTACCCACTACCGAGAATCGATGACTTATTTGATCAACTACAAGGCTCGTCTGTTTATTCAAAGATTGACTTACGTTCCGGGTATCATCAAATGCGGGTGAAAGAAGATGATATTCCAAAGACTGCTTTCAGAACACGTTACGGTCATTACGAGTTTATGGTCATGCCGTTTGGTTTAACTAATGCACCAGCTGTGTTCATGGACCTTATGAACCGAGTGTGTGGACCATACCTTGACAAGTTTGTCATTGTTTTCATTGATGACATACTTATTTACTCAAAGAATGACCAAGAACATGGTGAACATTTGAGAAAGGTGTTAGAAGTATTGAGGAAGGAAGAATTGTACGCTAAGTTTTCAAAGTGTGCATTTTGGTTGGAAGAAGTTCAATTCATCGGTCACATAGTGAATAAAGAAGGTATTAAGGTGGATCCGGCAAAGATAGAAACTGTTGAAAAGTGGGAAACCCCGAAAACTCCGAAACACATACGCCAGTTTTTAGGACTAGCTGGTTACTACAGAAGGTTCATCCAAGACTTTTCCAGAATAGCAAAACCCTTGACTGCATTAACGCATAAAGGGAAGAAATTTGAATGGAATGATGAACAAGAGAAAGCGTTTCAGTTATTGAAGAAAAAGCTAACTACGGCACCTATATTGTCATTGCCTGAAGGGAATGATGATTTTGTGATTTATTGTGACGCATCAAAGCAAGGTCTCGGTTGTGTATTAATGCAACGAACGAAGGTGATTGTTTATGCATCTAGACAATTGAAGATTCACGAACAAAATTATACGACGCATGATTTGGAATTAGGCGCGATTGTTTTTGCATTAAAGACTTGGAGGCACTACTTATATGGGGTCAAAAGTATTATATATACCGACCACAAAAGTCTTCAACACATATTTAATCAGAAACAACTGAATATGAGGCAGCGTAGGTGGATTGAATTATTGAATGATTACGACTTTGAGATTCGTTACCACCCGGGGAAGGCAAATGTGGTAGCCGATGCCTTGAGCAGGAAGGACAGAGAACCCATTCGAGTAAAATCTATGAATATAATGATTCATAATAACCTTACTACTCAAATAAAGGAGGCGCAACAAGGAGTTTTAAAAGAGGGAAATTTAAAGGATGAAATACCCAAAGGATCGGAGAAACATCTTAATATTCGGGAAGACGGAACCCGGTATAGGGCTGAAAGGATTTGGGTACCAAAATTTGGAGATATGAGAGAAATTGTACTTAGAGAAGCTCATAAAACCAGATACTCAATACATCCTGGAACGGGGAAGATGTACAAGGATCTCAGGAAATATTTTTGGTGGCCGGGTATGAAAGCCGATGTTGCTAAATACGTAGGAGAATGTTTGACGTGTTCTAAGGTCAAAGCTGAGCATCAGACCCCATCAGGTCTACTTCAACAACCCGAAATCCCGGAATGGAAATGGGAAAACATTACCATGGATTTCATCACTAAATTGCCAAGGACTGCAAGTGGTTTTGATACTATTTGGGTAATAGTTGATCGTCTCACCAAATCAGCACATTTCCTGCCAATAAGAGAAGATGACAAGATGGAGAAGTTAGCACGACTGTATTTGAAGGAAGTCGTCTCCAGACATGGAATACCAATCTCTATTATCTCTGATAGGGATGGCAGATTTATTTCAAGATTCTGGCAGACATTACAGCAAGCATTAGGAACTCGTCTAGACATGAGTACTGCCTATCATCCACAAACTGATGGGCAGAGCGAAAGGACGATACAAATGCTTGAAGACATGCTACGAGCATGTGTTATTGATTTCGGAAACAGTTGGGATCGACATCTACCATTAGCAGACTTTTCCTACAACAACAGCTACCATTCAAGCATTGAGATGGCGCCGTTTGAAGCACTTTATGGTATAAAGTGCAGGTCTCCGATTTGTTGGAGTGAAGTGGGGGATAGACAGATTACGGGTCCGGAGATTATACAAGAAACTACCGAGAAGATCATCCAAATTCAGCAACGGTTGAAAACCGCCCAAAGTCGACAAAAGAGCTACGCTGACATTAAAAGAAAAGATATAGAATTTGAAATTGGAGAGATTGTCATGCTTAAAGTTGCACCTTGGAAAGGCGTTGTTCGATTTGGTAAACGAGGGAAATTAAATCCAAGGTATATTGGACCATTCAAGATTATTGATCGTGTCGGACCAGTAGCTTACCGACTTGAGTTACCTCAACAACTCGCGGCTGTACATAACACTTTCCACGTCTCGAATTTGAAGAAATGTTTTGCTAAAGAAGATCTCACTATTCCGTTAGATGAAATCCAAATCAACGAAAAACTCCAATTCATCGAAGAACCCGTCGAAATAATGGATCGTGAGGTTAAAAGACTTAAGCAAAACAAGATACCAATTGTTAAGGTTCGATGGAATGCTCGTAGAGGACCCGAGTTCACCTGGGAGCGTGAAGATCAGATGAAGAAGAAATACCCGCATCTATTTCCAGAAGATTCGTCAACACCTTCAACAGCTTAAAATTTCGAGACGAAATTTATTTAACGGGTAGGTACTGTAGTGACCCGAACTTTTCCATGTTTATATATATTAATTGAGATTGATATTTACATGATTAAATGTTTCCAACATGTTAAGAAATCAAACTTGTTAAGACTTGATTAATTGAAATATGTTTCATATAGACAATTGACCACCCAAGTTGACCGGCGATTCACGAACGTTAAAACTTGTAAAAACGACATGACGATATATATATGGATATACATATGGTTAACATCAGATTATGATAAGTAAGTATCTCCATAAGTATATTAACAATGAGTTATATTCATATAAACAAGACTACCAACTTAAGGATTTCGAAACGAGACATATATGTAACGATTATCGTTGTAACGACATTTAAATGTATATATATCATATTAAGATATATTAATATATCATAATATCATGATAATATAATAAGTTAACATCTCATTAGATATAATAAACAATGGGTTAACAACATTAATTGAGATCGTTAACTTAAAAGTTTCAAAACAACACTTACATGTAACGACTAACGATGACTTAACGACTTAGTTAAAATGTATATACATGTAGTGTATTTAGATGTATTAAAATACTTTTGGAAGACTTCAATACATATATCGAAACACTCATACTTAACGAAAATGGTTACAGTTACTTTTCCATTCTTTTCTTTCATCAAGAATTCTAGTCGTATTCTTACCCGTATTATACACAGCTTCAAAACGTACTTACTATGAGTATATACCAATAGGAACTAGCATGGGATTCCACTCTTGATTATGTCATGTATGACTAATCAATTTTAACTTCTACCATGAGCTAGTCAACTAACTAGAACTCCTTTTAACCCCACTCACCACTCACCAATTACCACTCATCATTCACTCCATTTCACTTCCAATTCTCTTTCTAATTCTCTATCAACACACACACACACTATTATGAACGTATTTTTTCTAGTAGTTAATCATCATCTTCATCAAAAATCACTTCAATAATCAAGCTATAATCATCATAGGAAGAACACTTCAAGAACACTTCAAAAATCCCTTCAAGTTTATTAATTTACTTCCAAGGTTTCTAATCCATTCCAAGTAATCATCTAAGATCAAGAAACCTTTGTTATATACAGTAGGTTATCTTTCTTATTCAAGGTAATATTCATATTCAAACTTTGATTCAATTTCTATAACTATAAACTATCTTAATTCGAGTAAAAATCTTACTTGAACTTGTTTTTGTGTCATGATCCTACTTCAAGAACTTTCAAGCCATCCAAGATCCTTTGAAGCTAGATCATTTCTTGTCACTTCCAGTAGGTTTACCTACTAAACTTGAGGTAGTAATAATGTTCATAACATCATTCGATTCATATATATAAAACTATCTTATTCGAAGGTTTAAACTCGTAATCACTAGAACATAGTTTAGTTAATTCTAAACTTGTTCGCAAACAAAAGTTAATCCTTCTAACCTGACTTTTAAAATTAACTACACACATGTTCTATATCTATATGATATGCTAACTTAATGATTTAAAACCTGGAAACACGAAAAACACCGTAAAACCGGATTTACGCCGTCGTAGTAACACCGCGGGCTGTTTTGGGTTAGTTAATTAAAAACTATGATAAACTTTGATTTAAAAGTTGTTATTCTGAGAAAATGATTTTTATTATGAACATGAAACTATATCCAAAAATTATGGTTAAACTCAAAGTGGAAGTATGTTTTCTAAAATGGTCATCTAGACGTCGTTCTTTCGACTGAAATGACTACCTTTACAAAAATGACTTGTAACTTATTTTTATGACTATAAACCTATACTTTTCTGTTTAGATTCATAAAATAGAGTTCAATATGAAACCATAGCAATTTGATTCACTCAAAACGGATTTAAAATGAAGAAGTTATGGGTAAAACAAGATTGGATAATTTTTCTCATTTTAGCTACGTGAAAATTGGTAACAAATCTATTCTAGCCATAACTTAATCAACTTGTATTGTATATTATGTAATCTTGAGATACCATAGACACGTATACAATGTTTCGACCTATCATGTCGACACATCTATATATATTTCGGAACAACCATAGACACTCTATATGTGAATGTTGGAGTTAGCTATACAGGGTTGAGGTTGATTCCAAAATATATATAGTTTGAGTTGTGATCAATACTGAGATACGTATACACTGGGTCGTGGATTGATTCAAGATAATATTTATCGATTTATTTCTGTACATCTAACTGTGGACAACTAGTTGTAGGTTACTAACGAGGACAGCTGACTTAATAAACTTAAAACATCAAAATATATTAAAAGTGTTGTAAATATATTTTAAACATACTTTGATATATATGTATATATTGTTATAGGTTCGTAAATCAACCAGTGGCCAAGTCTTACTTCCCGACGAAGTAAAAATCTGTAAAAGTGAGTTATAGTCCCACTTTTAAAATCTAATATTTTTGGGATGAGAATAAATGCAGGTTTTATAAATGATTTACAAAATAGACACAAGTACGTGAAACTACATTCTATGGTTGAATTATCGAAATCAAATATGCCCCTTTTTATTAAGTCTGGTAATCTAAGAATTAGGGAACAGACACCCTAATTGACGCGAATCCTAAAGATAGATCTATTGGGCCTAACAAACCCCATCCAAAGTACCGGATGCTTTAGTACTTAGAAATTTATATCATATCCGAAGGGTGTCCCGGAATGATGGGGATATTCTTATATATATGCATCTTGTTAATGTCGGTTACCAGGTGTTCACCATATGAATGATTTTTATCTCTATGTATGGGATGTGTATTGAAATATGAAATCTTGTGGTCTATTGTTACGATTTGATACATATAGGTTAAACCTATAACTCACCAACATTTTTGTTGACGTTTAAAGCATGTTTATTCTCAGGTGAATACTAAGAGCTTCCGCTGTTGCATACTAAAATAAGGACAAGATTTGGAGTCCATGTTTGTATGATATTGTGTAAAAACTGCATTCAAGAAACTGATTTCGATGTAACATATTTGTATTGTAAACCATTATGTAATGGTCGTGTGTAAACAGGATATTTTAGATTATCATTATTTGATAATCTACGTAAAGCTTTTTAAACCTTTATTTATGAAATAAAGGTTATGGTTTGTTTTAAAAATGAATGCAGTCTTTGAAAAACGTCTCATATAGAGGTCAAAACCTCGCAACGAAGTCAATTAATATGGAACGTTTTTAACCAATAAGAACGGGACATTTCAATTAAATCCAAGGTATATTGGACCATTCAAGATTATTGATCGTGTCGGACTAGTAGCTTACCGACTTGAGTTACCTCAACAACTCGCGGCTGTACATAACACTTTCCACGTCTCGAATTTGAAGAAATGTTTTGCTAAAGAAGATCTCACTATTCCGTTAGATGAAATCCAAATCAACGAAAAACTCCAATTCATCGAAGAACCCGTCGAAATAATGGATCGTGAGGTTAAAAGACTTAAGCAAAACAAGATACCAATTGTTAAGGTTCGATGGAATGCTCGTAGAGGACCCGATTTCACCTGGGAGCGTGAAGATCAGATGAAGAAGAAATACCCGCATCTATTTCCAGAAGATTCGTCAACACCTTCAACAGCTTAAAATTTCGGGACGAAATTTATTTAATGGGTAGGTACTGTAGTGACCCGAACTTTTTCCATGTTTATATATATTAATTGAGATTGATATTTACATGATTAAATGTTTCCAACATGTTAAGCAATCAAACTTGTTAAGACTTGATTAATTGAAATATGTTTCATATAGACAATTGACCACCCAAGTTGACCGGCGATTCACGAATGTTAAAACTTGTAAAAACGACATGACGATATATATATGGATATACATATGGTTAACATGAGATTATGATAAGTAAGTATCTCCATAAGTATATTAACAATGAGTTATATACATATAAACAAGACTACTAACTTAAGGATTTCGAAACGAGACATATATGTAACGATTATTGTTGTAACGACATTTAAATGTATATATATCATATTAAGATATATTAATATATCATAATATCATGATAATATAATAATTTAATATCTCATTAGATATAATAAACAATGGGTTAACAACATTAATTGAGATCGTTAACTTAAAGGTTTCAAAACAACACTTACATGTAACGACTAACGATGACTTAACGACTCAGTTAAAATATATATACATGTAGTGTATTTAGATGTATTAAAATACTTTTGGAAGACTTCAAGACATATATCAAAACACTCATACTTAACGAAAATGGTTACAGTTACTTTTCCATTCTTTTCTTTCATCAAGAATTCTAGTCGTATTCTTACCCGTATTATACACAGCTTCAAAACGTACTTACTATGAGTATATACTAATAGGAACTAGAATGGGATTCCACTCTTGATTATGTCATGTATGACTAATCAATTTTAACTTCTACCATGAGCTAGTCAACTAACTAGAACTCCTTTTAACCCCACTCACCACTCACCAATCACCACTCATCATTCACTCCATTTCACTTCCAATTCTCTTTCTAATTCTCTCTCAACACACACACACTATTATGAATGTATTTTTCCAGTAGTTAATCATCATCTTCATCAAAAATCACTTCAAGAATCAAGCTATAATCATCATAGGAAGAACACTTCAAGAACACTTCAAAAATCCCTTCAACTTTACTAATTTACTTCCAAGCTTTCTAATCCATTCCAAGTAATCATCTAAGATCAAGAAACCTTTGTTATATACAGTAGGTTATCTTTCTTATTCAAGGTAATATTCATATTCAAACTTTGATTCAATTTCTATAACTATAAACTATCTTAATTCGAGTAAAAATCTTACTTGAACTTATTTTTGTGTCATGATCCTACTTCAAGAACTTTCAAGCCATCCAAGATCCTTTGAAGCTAGATCATTTCTTATCACTTCCAGTAGGTTTACCTACTAAACTTGAGGTAGTAATGATGTTCATAACATCATTCGATTCATATATATAAAACTATCTTATTCGAAGGTTTAAACTCGTAATCACTAGAACATAGTTTAGTTAATTCTAAACTTGTTCGCAAACAAAAGTTAATCCTTCTAACTTGAGTTTTAAAATTAACTACACACATGTTCTATATCTATATGATATGCTAACTTAATGATTTAAAACCTGGAAACACGAAAAACACCGTAAAACCGGATTTACGCCGTCGCACCGCGGGCTGTTTTGGGTTAGTTAATTAAAAACTATGATAAACTTTGATTTAAAAGTTGTTATTCTGAGAAAATGATTTTTATTATGAACATGAAACTATATCCAAAAATTATGGTTAAACTCAAAGTGGAAGTATGTTTTCTAAAATGGTCATCTAGACGTCGTTCTTTCGACTGAAATGACTACCTTTACAAAAACGACTTGTAACTTATTTTTCCAACTATAAACCTATACTTTTCTGTTTAGATTCATAAAATAGAGTTCAATATGAAATCATAGCAATTTGATTCACTCAAAACGGATTTAAAATGAAGAAGTTATGGGTAAAACAAGATTGGATAATTTTTCTCATTTTAGCTACGTGAAAATTGGTAACAAATCTATTCCAACCATAACTTAATCAACTTGTATTGTATATTATGTAATCTTGAGATACCATAGACACGTATACAATGTTTCGACCTATCATGTCGACACATCTATATATATTTCGGAACAACCATAGACACTCTATATGTGAATGTTGGAGTTAGCTATACAGGGTTGAGGTTGATTCCAAATTATATATAGTTTGAGTTGTGATCAATACTGAGATACGTATACACTGGGCCGTGGATTGATTCAAGATAATATTTATCGATTTATTTCTGTACATCTAACTGTGGACAACTAGTTGTAGGTTACTAACGAGGACAGCTGACTTAATAAACTTAAAACATCAAAATATATTAAAAGTGTTGTAAATATATTTTAAACATACTTTGATAGATATGTATATATTGTTATAGGTTCGTGAATCAACCAGTGGCCAAGTCTTACTTCCCGACGAAGTAAAAATCTGTGAAAGTGAGTTATAGTCCCACTTTTAAAATCTAATATTTTTGGGATGAGAATACATGCAGGTTTTATAAATGATTTACAAAATAGACACAAGTACGTGAAACTACATTCTATGGTTGAATTATCGAAATCGAATATGCCCCTTTTTATTAAGTCTGGTAATCTAAGAATTAGGGAACAGACACCCTAATTGACGCGAATCCTAAAGATAGATCTATTGGGCCTAACAAACCTCGTCCAAAGTACCGGATGCTTTAGTACTTCTAAATTTATATCATATCCGAAGGGTGTCCCGGAATGATGGGGATATTCTTATATATGTGCATCTTGTTAATGTCGGTTACCAGGTGTTCACCATATGAATGATTTTTATCTCTATGTATGGGATGTGTATTGAAATATGAAATCTTGTGGTCTATTGTTACGATTTGATATATATAGGTTAAACCTATAACTCACCAACATTTTTGTTGACGTTTAAAGCATGTTTATTCTCAGGTGAATACTAAGAGCTTCCGCTGTTGCATACTAAAATAAGGACAAGATTTGGAGTCCATGTTTGTATGATATTGTGTAAAAACTGCATTCAAGAAACTGATTTCGATGTAACATATTTGTATTGTAAACCATTATGTAATGGTCGTGTGTAAACAGGATATTTTAGATTATCATTATTTGATAATCTACGTAAAGCTTTTTAAACCTTTATTTATGAAATAAAGGTTATGGCTTGTTTTAAAAATGAATGCAGTCTTTGAAAAACGTCTCATATAGAGGTTAAAACCTCGCAACGAAATCAATTAATATGGAACGTTTTTAATCAATAAGAACGGGACATTTCACACGAAGCTCGTTAACTTCTTTGATTACCCCGGAATGATTGGCGGTTTGAACAAACGAATGAATAAGGTTTAGAATTGTAGAAATTATGTGATCATTGTGAGATATTCTGGAAATGAGAGAAAAAATGGTGTTTCGGATTGGTTCGCCGATGAATGCTTCAAGTTCTTCGCCCAGAGGACAATATGGTGGATGAAAGGGATCGTTTCTTCTTGTCTCCAATGATTAAGTAGACTATGAACCCATCAGATGAATTGGGGATGGCTGATTGGTTGATTCATTCTGGTGACGCTGCTTCCGGAGCTTAGGTGAATATCCATGTCGGAATAGCTGTCAGAATGACTATCGGAATAGCTATCGGAATCTGAGGGACTCGAACTGGTTGAGGGATTTATCTCGTACGATCAGATGAAGGATTTTCAATAAGAAATAGATTATAGGATGTATATTAGTACCCTGCAATACATAGTTTACATATGCATATATAATACTAAAATCCCATAAGTTACGGAGGAATCTACGGAAGCTGTCAGGCAAAGGTAACAATAACATATACGCTAAGATATGAATTTATCTATACACTGTCTATGGAATAGAGGCAGTAAGACGTGTCTACACTTTAAGGATGATAAGCAAATAATTTTCGACACTAAATGATAAGCAAAACTTTTGACATGCAGACACGGTCGAAGTCCAGACTCACTAATGCATCCTAACGACTTATCAGTTAGACATACTAATGCAGACCTGGTTCGCTAACACCACTGCTCTGATACCACATGTAAAGACCCGTCCTAATCCATAAGAACGAATAAAATAACATATGATTACATTGCGAGGTATTTGACCTCTATATGATACATTTTACAAACATAGCATTCGTTTTAAAAGACAAAATTTCATTACATCAAAAGTTGACAGGCATGCATACCATTTCATAATATCCATCTATAAATGATCTAATCTGTCATTTACTTAATCATAATCTTTACTGAACTCAACAACTCGAATGCAACGTCTTTCGAAATATGCCATGAATGACTCCAAGTAATATCCTTAAAATGAGCTAATGCACAGCGGAAGATTTCTTTAATACCTGAGAATAAACATGCTTTAAAGTGTCAACCAAAATGTTGGTGAGCTCAATAGTTTAACATAAATAATCATTTCCATCATTTTAATAGATCACAACAATTTCATTTCCATTTCTCATAAATATACGTCCCATGCATAGAGACAAAAATCATTCATAGGGATTGAACACCTGGTCACCGATATTAACAAGATGCATATAAGAATATCCCTTATCATTCCGGGAAATCCTTCGAACATGATAAAATCGAATTCGAAGTACTAAAGCATCCGGTACTTTGGATGGGGTTCGTTAGGCCCAATAGATCTATCTTTAGGATTCGCGTCAATTAGGCGTGCACTAATTCTCAAAATCAGTGAAGTTCCCTAATTCTTAGGCTACAAAAAAAAAAGGGGAATATTCGGCTTCGATCATTCAACCATATAATGTAGTTTCGATTACTTGTGTCTATTTCGTAAAACATTTATATAAGCGCATTTTTCTCAGTCCCAAAAATATATATTGCAAAAGCATTTAAAAAGGGAGTAATGAAACTCACCATACTGTATTTTGTAGTAAAAATACATATGACGGCACTGGATAAGTGTAGGGTTGGCCTCGGATTCACGAACCTATATCATATATATATATATATATATATATATATATATATATATATATATATATATATATATATATATATATATATATATATATATATATATATATATATATATATATATATATATATATATATGTATATATATATATATGTATATATATATATATATATATATATATATATATATATATATATTAATACATATAACATTTAATTAACTAAGTTTACTTATATTTTATAATGTATTAAGTTTAATATCTTTATATATATAATTACATTAATACTTATAATATGTTATAATATATATAATATATATTTTAATTAATGTAATAATAATAATATACTAGTTAATATATTAAAACATGGTAGTTTGTAATATTAGTTATATTTATGTTACATGTAAAAATTATATTTTATATATAGAATATTTGTTGTAATAATAATAATAATAATAATAATAATAATAATACTAATGATATTCATAAAATTAATAATAATAGTAATTTTCATAAAAATAATAATAATGATAATAATACTTGTATTAATAATAAAAATGATAAAATTAATAATATTACTAATATTACTACCTTAAGAAATAAGCTTTCCAAAAATAACAGCCCAAGTTCGAACCCGCGACCTCTCGTTCAAACCCAAAACTCCCTAACCACTCCTCTGTTCGTTACCTTTCAATAATAATAAGGATCTAAGTTCTTTTAACCCTTAGTATCTGTTTCTATAATCTGCCTATCTTATCTTCGGCCCAACAGAAATTAAGAGATCTCAGCCCAATCAGCAAAATGAAAGACTTTGGCCCAACAATCATAAACATAACAGCCCAATACTCATACTTGGATCACGGCCCAAGTAATATCAATAAGTTGTTTTGGTTTTTTTTCCTGAGTTCTACCGATTAAAAAGAAAAAAACAAATATCGCTGCTAGTTTTTGAATTCATCATCATCTTTCCATATCACCATCGGGACACCATAAACACCTTGTCAATATTACCTCATCCTTATCATCTTATCATAACCATGATCATAGTCATAATCATATCATAATCATAATCATATCATAATCATAATCATAACATTATCATAATCATGACTATCATTGAATTCATTTTATCATCATCACCATAATCATCTACATAACATCTTTATCCTCTCATCGTATAACATCATATCATTATGTACTCATCATCATACATCATATTAACACACGCTTCATCATGTACCATTTACTTTCTTCGATCACAGCTAAAACGAAGCAAAGAAAGGAAAGAAAATAGAAACAATCGCTAGCAGCTGGGGAAAGTTCCGGCTCAACAAATATAAACTCATCGGACCAAAAGCATTTTCCTAAGCCCAAGTTAAATTATCTAGACCCAACTATTACTTAGTCCATTCACTAAAACAACTACGGCCCAACTAAAAATCTGCACACCACGAATCTATTTTTGGGTTTCGTTTGATAATATGTCGACAGGAAAAAGATAAATTCGCTGGAAACCCTATCTCCTCACTCTTACCTCATCATCCATTATCGATAATCAATCAGACAGATTGCCGACCATAAATATAATGCTTTTGTATAAATAATTAAGTATGATCACAATATCACTATCGACATTAAAGAATTCCTGTGGGGTTGTCAAAATTTGATAGTTGTATGCTCAAGTACACCACAATAATATAAAGGGATGTGAGTGCTATTTTCGATCAACTAAATAAAACAAGAACATTTAAATAGGGTAGCAGGTGACGATTTGGTTTTAATGGGTTTGTGTTGGTTTAGTTTTGGTTCACTCGAAGAAGGCAGGAGTAAGTACACTAGTTGCAGGTTTGGTGGGGATGGGTTGCTGTTTTATTCGAACGTGAAGAAGAATCCAAGCTGGACCATAGTAGTCGGACAGGTAACAAAAATATGTGGGTTTTATGGCTTTAGAAAATTTGTTCTCCAATGCTATTTGTTATGGTGAGGGTGATGTTTGTTCACGATGGTTGATGTCGGTTGTAGGTGAAAGTGGTTGATGGTATTTTGCAGTGTGTCAGATGTGATAAGCAAGAGGGGTGTTCATGGTGTTTCAATAAGAAGTGAGAGAGAGGAATGGAGAGAGCAAATAAGGAGAAATGATACTTGTATCGAAAAGTTGCAGCTCGGTGATGATGGTTGTTCCATGATCTTGGGTGTTTGAAATGGTGGATAACGAATTATGTGGTCATGGTGTTCTTCAGTTTTTAACGAGTAAAATAGCAGCATAAATGATGCAGTAGCAGGGAGTGTATTGGCAGCAGTATAAGCGACTTATTGAAGGTTTGAGTATGCTTTTGGTCCGGGTAACGAAACATAAATAAATAGTTGCAGCAGCAGTGGTGATCGATGGTTGGTGATGAAGGAGGTTTAAGGTGAGATTGTAGTGGTTAATGGTAGTTTAGGTTGTTAGATGATGGTAACCGAAGGTAGTGTGAATGATATAATGAATCGAAACAGAAACGAAAAAATAAACAATGAGCAGGAGACGGTTATTGTGGTTGTACATCGGGTGATTATTGAAGATGGCAAGTAATGGTGTTCGATGGGTTTAAGGTGATGTTTGAATAGAAAGACATAAAATAGAAGTGGGTTTGATGGGTTAAGGAATTGAAACTACTCCATTGTAACATGAATTTATCGTTTATTATATGAGTATTCAGTCGACAAAATTTTTAAAGCAAACAAAAATAAAATAGAAAAAGATTGAAAAGATGAGATAGATTGATAATTGAATTTGGATTATGTTAGTCACTGATTTCCTGGTTCGTACGAGATTAGGAATTGAAGAATCAATTAAGCACAGTTGAAAGCTATTGATAATTGATTTGGTTTCCTCAATCATACGTATATGATCTTATATATTTATTATTACTAATTAATAATTTTAATTATAATAATCTAAATACAAATAATAATAATAATAATAATAATAATAATAATAATAATAATAATAATAATAATAATAATAATAATAATAATAATAATAATATTGATAATAATAAGAGTTATAATAATAATAATACTGATACTAATATTAATATTAATATTATTAATAATAATGAAACTAATAATAATAATATACGTATATGATCTTATATATTTATTATTACTAATTAATAATTTTAATTATAATAATCTAAATACAAATAATAATAATAATAATAATAATAATAATAATAATAATAATAATAATAATAATAATAATAATAATAATAATAATAATAATAATAATAATAATAATATTGATAATAATAAGAGTTGTAATAATAATAATAATACTGATACTAATATTAATATTAATATTATTAATAATAATGAAACTAATAATAATAATAATATTAGTATAGCATTTTATATTTTACTTATATAATAACATATATTGCATATTTAATATTTATACACATATATATATATATATATATATATATATATATATATATATATATATATATATATATATATATATATATATATATATATATATATATATATATATATATATATATATGTATAGATATCATATATATATTCAAACTAATACATATATAATTATGTTTTAAATAACAAGTTTTATTATTTAGATAAATGTATTAATTATATATATATCAAATCAATTAAACTCAAAGTATAACATCATATATTTAATACTTTTTTATCGTTGAAAATTCATATTCGAAATCATTTATATTCGATATACTCTCTATATTCAAAATAACAAGTTTAGGTTAAGTTACTAAATCACATAATAGATTATTAATATATTTAATTTATAATACATAATTATATATATATATATATATATATATATATATATATATATATATATATATATATATATATATATATATATATACACACACAATTAAAAGTTCGTGAATCGCTGAAAATAGTCAATGGTCAGATGATTTCATATGATAGTTTAAACATTTTAAGACTTGATTTAATAGGCTTTGCTTATCATGTCGAATTCATATTAAGATTAAGTTTAAATTTGGTCGAAAATTTCCGGGTCGTCACAACTTACACCTTCT
Source organism: Rutidosis leptorrhynchoides (assembly GCF_046630445.1). Classification (NCBI taxonomy): domain Eukaryota; kingdom Viridiplantae; phylum Streptophyta; class Magnoliopsida; order Asterales; family Asteraceae; genus Rutidosis; species Rutidosis leptorrhynchoides. The sequence continues at coordinate 149,412,233 of NC_092337.1, forward strand.
ACACCTTAGAAAGTAAAGTAAATTTAGGCCCCGCACAATATAAATAAACAAAACCACTGTGTGCTACCTTGATCAACTGAATCAGACGTCCTGCGGCCTAATGACACCGCACGAATAAAACCGTCCATTTCGGCCATATCATAGTAGTAACAAGTTTTTTGGCGCCTCTGCCAGGGATCGAATATTTCGATTGAGAAAGATTTTAAACAGACAAAAGTGTTGTTTGGTGGTGTCTAAGAAAGACAATTATACACGGACTTGGTTGTTGGATATTTCAAACAGTCTCCAATTATATTGGAACCAAAAGGATCCTGCCTCTCCGTAGTCAGCCTGGCCACCTCAATACAAGTAATCTGTAAGAAATCCTATCAGTTAAGATATCCGATTTGGTGCTTTTAAAAAAAAAAGATATCCGATTTGGTTAGCGACCGAATTTCAAGAATAATTGTTTTTATTAAATTATCGATCCTTTTAGTAAATTAGTATTTTCTAAAAGTTACTTTTAAGCCTTTTTAAACAGAAAATCTAAAAAAATGGAACAACAAGACACCCTTGCTTCTATGCATAAGTCATGCTTAGAGGAAAGAGGAGGAGCAATCACCTTAGGAACCGAAGAAATTCCTGAAATCAGTTCACACATGATTAAACTAGTCAGTATGATCTGTAAATTTCAAGGATTACCGACTGACAATCAAAACTTTCACTTAAACAAATTATCAGTCTGGTTGACTCTTTTAAGAAGGAAGAAAACGAGAAAAACATTTTGAAACTTCATATTTTTCAATATTCACTTTCAGCACACGCTTTTGCATGGTTTAACGAACTTAACCCGAATTCAATCTATTCATGGGAGGATTTAGCCACTAAATTTATAAACAAAATTTATCCACCCTCCCTGCAAACCTATTTAAGGAATGACATCACAAACTTTTCTCAAAAAAAAAAAACGAGTCATTGTGTCTAGCATGGAATAGAATAAAGATGATGCTTAAAAAATGTTCGAATCATTCGTTAAGTCGGGCAGACATAATCTATACACTTTACAATGGTTTGACCAAGGATGATAAGTCTCTCCTAGACATGGCCTCGCAAGGCAATTTCATGTCCCGAACAGCAGACGAAGCATGGAATCTCTTGGACATAATAGCTGCACAATAGGAAGATTGGAGCAATGAAGCTGCTGAGAAGGATGATGTCTTCGCTCATACGGTAAAAATGCTGAAAACCAGGTTACAAGATCTCACCCTCACTCTTCAAAGTTTACCAATTCCTAGAAACTCCGATGCTACTAGAACCAATCTAAGGTATCCTTACCCTAGATGGGCACACAAGCAGCAAAATAGCTCGAATCATAATATCTTCCCGTTGCACAAACCTACTCGCCACTCTAAGGAAATTTTTGTTAAATTTATGAAAAAGCAATACATGATAAATTCGCGTTTCCCGTTGATTTTGTCATTATGGGTATTGAGGAAGACACGAAGGTCCCACTCATTTTTGGCAGACCATTCCTGAATACTACCAATGCCGTAATTGATGTGCACGAGAAATCATTGAAATTAAGGGTTGGAGGAGAAGAAATCACATTCAATGTTGATCGTCTAATGAACCACCCTCTCGAAAAAGATGTGAATCTCTCTGATTCTTTTCAAGAACTCGTCAACGAATACCTGGAAGAAACCATGGCTATATGTACTCAAGATCAAATTTCTAAGGATCTGTTTTGTACACCTCCTGAAGGAAATCTCGACAACCATTTAGCCATAAACCTTAGTCAACACAAATCTCCCCTCTCTGAAAGTAATTTTCTTGGCAAGACTATCCAAATAGCACCGCTAGGACAAGGCATTCCTTTACCTCTATTAAGGAGAAGACCGAACGAAGAGACGGATTTCATTCCGGTATATCAGGAACCCCAGTCAAAGCAGGACTGTGAGGAGTTTCCCGAACCTACCTTCGAAACTAAAGAAGACGTTTCTATTCCAGAAATGAAGAACAGATAGCATCAGTGACCGACGCTGAAGAATCAGAATTCCAGGAGAAGTATGACTCGTTAGACCGAAAGGAGATAGCTAGGATGAAGTCATCTATCGAGAAACCTCCAGAATTGGAATTTAAAAAGTTACCCGACAATCTGGAGTATGCATTCTTAGAAGGAAAATCGCAACTCCCTGTAATCATCTCGAAAGACCTCACACCACAAGAGAAGGCGAAGTTGATTCAAGTTTTGAAATCACATAAGAAGGAAATTGTTTGGAAGATCTCTAACATAAAAGGGATCAGCCCCAACTATTGCACCCACAAGATTTTCATGGAAGACGATTTCAAACCTTCAGTTCAGAGTCAAAGAAGGGTCAACCTTATGATTCAAGAAGTTGTCAAGAAAGAAGTAATCAAACTTCTAGACGCCGATCTGATCTATCCCATCTCTGATTCGCCATGGATTAGTCCTGTTCAAGTGGTACCCAAAAGGGGAGGGACAACCGTAATTCAAAATAAGAATAATGAGCTTATTCCAACTCGGGAAGTCACCGGTTGGAGGGTTTGCATAGATTATCATAAACTAAACAATGCAACCCGGAAGGATCATTTTCCATTACCTTTCATCGATCAAATGTTGGAACGTCCATCAGGAAATGAATACTACTGTTTCCTTGATGGTTTTGTCGGCTACTTTCAAATTCCCCTCGATCCAAAGGACCAAGAAAAGACAACATTTACCTGTCCTTATGGAACATTTGCTTATCGATGCATGCCCTTTGGGCTATGCAATGCACCAGCTACATTCCAGTGATGCATGGTAGCAATATTCCACGGCATGATTGAATGGACGACTTCTTAGTCTTTGGTAGTACCTTTGATTCGTGCCTTTCAAACCTTGACAAGATGCTCACCCGGTGTGAAGAGTCAAATTTAGTTCTGAATTGGAAAAATGTCACTTCATGGTTAAAGAAAGAATAGTTTTAGGACATAAGATTTCAAAAGTAGGAATAGAAGTTGCTAAGGCTAAGATTGAGACCATTACTAAACTTTCAGAACCTACCACAGTAAGAGCGGTAAGGAGTTTCCTAGGACACGCCGGTTTTTACAGACGCTTCATTAAGGATTTTTCAAAGGTCACACGACCTCTCACTCATCTCCTAGGAAAGGAAATCCCGTTTGTCTTCGATGAAGAATGTCAAAAAGCATTCAACTATCTGAAGGAACAGCTAACACATGCACCCATCATGATAGCTCCTGATTGGAGTCTACCATTTGAAATCATGTGTGATGCGAGTGACTTTGCAGTTGGATCCGTGCTTGGACAAAGGATAGATAAACACTTTCATCCAATCTATTACGCAAGCAAAACCTTAACCGGAGCTCAAGAGAATTACACTACCACAAAAAAGGAGCTGCTAGATGTAGTATTCACCTTCGAAAAATTATGTTCCTATCTCATCCTGTCCAAAACTACGGTCTATACAGATCATTCAACCCTCAAATATCTATTCACTAAGCAAGACGCGAAACCAAGACTCCTACGATGGATCTTACTCCTTCAGGAATTCGATATTGAGATTAAAGATAAGAAAGGAGCAGAGAACATCGTAGCAGACCATCTTAGTCGTTTGGAGAACCCAGCGATGGAAAAACTTGCTGAACAAGATATCAGAGATAAATTTCTGGAAGAACATCTTATGAGTTTAGGATAAACTCACATAGGATCACAATTTACTGACACTCCTTGGTATGTCAACATGGCCAACTACCTAGTTGCCGGAGTAGTACAGAAGAAAATGAGCACCTCCCGAAGAAGGAAGTTCTTCAGGGATGCCAAGTACTACTACTGGGAAGATCCTTACCTGTTTAGAATTTTCCCTGATCAGATAATCAGGAGTGCGTAGATGACAAACAAGCAGCAGGGATTCTTCACCAATGTCACCATGGACCAACTGGAGCTCATCATGGAGCAAACTTAACACCAAGAAAATTCTACGAATCAGGATTTTATTGGCCTTCTATATTTCTAGATGCGCAAGAGCTTGTAAAGAGTTGCGACGCATGCCAAAGGCAAGGTATTATCTCTATGAAGAATGAAATGCCTCGGACTAATATCCAAGCTTGCGAGATTTTCGATATATTGGGATTAGACTTTATGGGGCCATTCCCAAAGTCTAATGGGAAAGAATATGTCCTCGTAGCAGTAGATTACGTCTCCAGATGGGTCGAAGCCCAAGCATTTCCAACCAATGATGCCAAAGTCATCACCAACTTCCTGAAGAGACTCTTCTACCAATTTGGAGCTCCCCATGCTATAATAAGTGATAGAGTCATACACTTCTGTAATACTCAATTTATGAAGGTGATGCAACAATACAGAGTTACCCACAAAATGTCCACTGCCTATCATCCGCAGACTAACGGACAAGCAGAGGTCACGAACAGAGCTCTCAAAAGAATCTTAGAATGAACTGTCTGCCATCATGAAAATAAATGGGCCGAGAAACTAGACAACTTTCACATGAGCTCAATTTCACGACTCATAGTGCTCTAATGATTCTAAAAATTCTTTTTTTCTTTGAAAAGCAAGATTGTATTAAGATTACTCAAATAGATGTTGAAGTGTCAAGTAAATTTAAACAAGACAAAAAGAGGCTGTCAACATAAAGGTCACATATGGTGACATATTATCACCAAAAGTGAGGTTGATTCAAACGTGAGGTGATGAGTCAAGATGTGATAATGTTGATTGAAGCTTGGAGTCTGATTGGAAATATATGTCACGTTTGGTGACTTGGGCCTCACCAAATGTGAGGTTCAACTTCTCAGCAAGTCAAGAAATACGTATTATCTAATTTATTTTGCACTATAAATATAATCCCTATGTAACCTATACAGTGTGCACGAAAATTATAGTGAAGAATCTCTGGTTTACGCCCGTAGAGTAAACCTTTCTCCGTGTTTTGGAGTTGAGATATAACCACGTTAAATCTAGTGTCGTTTACATTTATCGTTATGCTTTATTTTATCGTTTATCATTTGTGGGTTTGGTGATTGGTTTAAATCACCGGTCTTGTTTGGGCCCATAATTCCTAACAATAGATACATGGGAGAGATGAGCCAACATGTGAGCACACTCTAGTACATACACGATACAAACACAAATATACTAAAATTGTTTTTAGGTTTATGAGTACATCAAAAACATTACGAAATGTGTAAATATACAGAATATATAAACATTACGAAATGTATAAAGATTCTTTATAGTTTCAATTAGGTTTGAAGTATGAAAAAGAAAAAATTAAATCCGGGATGTTGAAACAAAAGGCTAGGATTCGTTGGATTTTAGAGGGGACGAAAACTTCAAGTACTTCCACTCCACTATCCGTAGAAAATTCACTAAATGCAATATTCGGGGGTTGTTTATAAATGGGTCTTGGAGCGAAGATCCACCGGTGGTAAAACGTACTGTTCTCGAGCATTTTAAAATCGTCTTTGGTGGAAAAAGCATTAACAGACCATCATTCTGGATTGTGGGTAACGCGAACTTATGTCCTGGTGGGCCTGGTAACCTGGCTCATAGCAGATCAGTCCGATCAGGGTACTTGACTGCTTTTCTGGGCACGCATATTGGGCCGGTTGGACAGCAGAATCACTGTGGGCCGTTTACGGGTATTGGGCCGTGATATAATTTTGAACATGTGTAGGCTGATGGCAATAGAGCATACGGTTTCTGTGGTGATACAAGTCATTCAGGGACTGTTCTAAACGGATTAGCGGAAGCGAAATCGATCGCGTTAGAAGAGATGTTTAGTGAATCAGAAATATGAGAAGTGGTTAAAGGATGTGGTAGTTCTAAGGCTCCCGGCCCGGATGGATTTAACATGGGATTTTATAAGAAATTTTGGTATGTAATTAAGGAGGATCTAATTGAGGCAATTAATTTATTTTGGGACAGCGGGGAAATATCTAAGGGATGCAATGCCTCCTTTATCACTTTGGTTCCCAAAAAGAAGGATCCACTCGGCTTAAGTGACTACCGTCCAATTAGTTTGATTGGTAGTTACTATAAAGTCATTGTGAAAGTACTTTCAAATCGTCTCAAAAAGGTGGTTCCTAATCTTGTGGGGTCTGAACAACGTGCGTTTATAAAAAGGCGAAATATTTTAGATGGTGTGCTAGTTGCAAATGAATCACTCGCATTCCTAAAACGCAAAAAAGAAAAGTGTTTTGTGTTCAAGGTGGACTTCGAAAAAGCCTTTGACTATCTCAATTGAGATTTCTTACTTGAAGTTATGAGTATCATGGGGTTCGGACCGAAGTGGAGGAAGTGGATAATCGCATGCTTCAAATCGGCCTCCATCTCTACTCTTGTCAATAGGTCACCGACTAGTGAATTTAATCTTGAAATGGGTGTTAGACAAGGCGACCCGCTATCCCCCTTTCTCTTAATCCTCGCGACGGAAGGTTTGAATGTGTTGGCTAAAAATGCGGTTGAGAAGAGTTTGTTCAAAGGGGTGAAAATCGGGAGTGATAAGACCATGGTCTCCCATCTTCAATACGCGGATGATACGATCTTCTTTGGCACATGGAATGAAGGAAATATTCGTAACCTCATGAACCTACTCAAGTGTTTTGAGCTAACTTCGGGTCTTAAGGTTAATTATCACAAGAGTAATTTAATTGGGATTGGGGTGGAAAATGTGGCGGTTGAGAACATGGCTAGCTTGTTCGGATGTAAGGTAGGGTCACTCCCCTTCATGTATCTCGGACTCCCAGTTGATGGTAATATGAGAAAAGAAGAGAATTGGAAGCCGGTCATAGATAAAGTGGAGAAAAGACTCGCGGATTGTAGAGCCCGTACGGTGCCTTTTGGTGCACGTTCGACCCTTGTTAAATCGGTTCTTAATAGTCTCATGTTGTACTACTTCTCGCTCTTACGTGCTCCGCCATGTGTGATTAAACATCTTGAGTTTGTAAGACGTTCTTTTTGGGGGGGGGGGGGGGGGGCGGGACGGGAAATAAATCAAAAATATCTTGGGTCAAATGGGAGGATACAATTCTACCATATTGTGAGGGCGGGCTAAATTTGGGTTCTCTTAAATGCCAAAACATGGCTTTGATTGACAAGTGGTGGTGGAGGTTCTTATCCGAACCCAACACTTTGTGGGTCAAAGTCATTTCGAGCATATATGGGTCTTCGGGGAGCTTCCACTTAATGGGTCATCTCATATTGATTCCTTCAAATCAATTTGGAATGATATCATTAAGTGCAGGTGGGACATTGAGAAAGCTAACATTCCTTTTAGGAAACTTTTTGTCAAAGATATAGGTGATGGTGCTTCAACTTCATTTTGGAATGATGTTTGGATTGGTGAGGTGGGGTTTAAAGATAGATTCAAGAGATTAGCGAGACTTGAGACCAACTTAGAGGCGTCGGTCCGAGATTGGTTGCAATATGATGGTTCGAAATGCATAGGTGTTTGGTCATGGGCAAGAACTCCCTCCAGGCATGCTAGTGGCGAATTGGAAAATCTCCATGAACTATTAGTAGGCGCGGTTTTTAATCCACTAAAGCAAGACATGTGGAGGTGGGGTGCGGCTAGCAACGGTAAATTCACAACAAAATCTATGAGGAAGTTGATCGATGAAAAAATGATACCTCGGGGAAATGGTAATATTGAGACTTTGCGCAACAACTTGGTTCCAAAGAAAATCGAAGTGTTCGTGTGGCGTGCAAGAAGAAAAAGACTTCCAACTTTAATTGAATTGGATAAAAGAGGAATCGACTTACACACGGTTCGTTGTCCACTTTGTGATGATGATATCGAATCAATAGAGCATTCTCTTTTTTTTGTGCAAACATGTAATTGAGGTATGGAACAAGGTCTTAGAGTAGTGGGGTCGTGATAAACTAGATCCCCGTAGCTTAGGGGATCCCTTGGCGGACACGGGACAATCAACTTCAACATTGGGGAAGGACATTTGGCAAGCGGTAGTTTGGTCTTCTAGCTATCTTATTTGGAAAAATCGTAACCAAATTTTTTTTTAAATAAGTCTTGGAATGTACCGGTTGCTTTAAATGAGATTCAAGTAAAAAGTTACGAGTGGGTCGCGAAGAGGTGTAAAGACAAACGTCTCGACTGACATAATTGGATTCATAATCCACAATTTTTTCTTCAGTGAGATGCTTGTAATGTGAGATTTAGTTAGTTTCATTCTAAGTTGTCACCTTGACATCTGTGTCATTAGATCGTAAGTTGCCAGGAACAAGCAAAACATTGTACTGTGTATATTTTGAGATTTATAAAAGTTATCTGCTTTTAAAAAAAATGAATATAATTATAATTATAAAGGTTATATATATAGTGAGACAAGTGAAGCAATGAGATGCCACGTACATATACGAGTAGTTTGACCCCAACATTTTTTTAATTCCTTATTACACAATTGTCCATACATACTAATCCCCACGATATTTTTGGCCATTTTTTCCCACTCCCCACCCAAAGTCTCCTAACAACGACAACAAGGAAAAAAAGGAAAAAAAAAAAAAAAAAAACCCCTAAAAAATGTGCCAGGTTACACCCCAACACTCAAACCAGGGATATCAAATGTAAAATCAATATTTTAATAAAAAAATTTAATTAAACTTCACCCATATTTTCAGCGGGACATACATTTCCGCTCGACTCGCGTGAAATTTTTTCGAACCCATCGTTCAACTCAAAAAAATCTAACGAACACAACGGGACTAACTATACGCGAAACGGACACTTCTAAAAAATGCTAAATAACTCGGATTATATTCAATACTCAACGGGACATAGCTTCCCGCTCGGCTCGCGTTAATTTTTTTCGAACCCACCGTTCAACTCAAAAAAATCTAACGAACACAACGAGACTAACTATACGCGACACGAACACTTCTAAAAAAAACGCTAATTACGTGTATTTAGATCTGTGTTCCATAACCTATAATAAACTCCCCAAACTAACTACATCATATCGATAATTCCGTTTCCCTTTTTTTTTACACGATCTTCATGCCGTTAAAAAGGTCATTAGGTACATTAGATACTAACTACATGTATTTAAAAACACCCGTAGCTAAACGTTTTTACTTCTGTAAATACATAATGCTCCATTAACTATGAATATACAACCCAAAAGGTCCCGTGACATCGCGCGGGCCCATTTTACTAGTTTATTACTATTAAAGGTTGATAGAAAACTATTAAATTTAAATATAGGACTCTATGTTTTTAAAATCTATTACTTTTTTTAAATAAAAATCGTATTCTGTAAAAAAAGAATTTCAATGTACCACTTAAATTGAATTTCAACCTTTTGATTTTCAATCCTAGATGCAGGTGCATTCAAGAATATTAATTATTATGTAAAGCAATCAAGTTTGCATGTTATTATACCAAATTTGACTTAAAAAGTTATTATAAAATGAAAGAGAAATCATATAATCATGCAACTTGGAACTGCTAAATGTTAGGGGAGTATTACATAAAATAAAATCTACTAATCCACACTTATATTATGAAAATTTATGGTAGATATATTATCATTTTATTTCAAAAATAATGGATACCAATAACAAAGGAAATTTTATCGAGAGATGAAAGATCAAACATCAAACAATGAGATTACACTACTACAAAAAAGGATATTCGGAACCGGTTTTTGAGACTTTAGAAACCGGCTTTAAAACTGATTTCTATACATAGGGATAAATTGGGAAACCGGTTTTAAAAGTACCGGTTCCTTTTTTGGACAATAGAGACAGATTTTATCAAAAAAGAGGTTTCTATTGTAGGGAAAAGAAATCTATTTTTTCTATAAAAAACGGTTTCTAATCTTGTATTTTTTTTAAATCTTCCTTCTGGTATGCAAATGCTTAAATCAGTTCGAACAATACTTAAAGGCTTAAATCAACGCGAACAACATTTAAATCAACACGAACAATGCTTAAACCAACTTATTATAGTTATAGATAAAGCTCAAAAAACTGATTAAATCAGTTCGAACAATGCTTAAATCAACACAACGAAGATTATACATTCATACGTTATTATTTCTATAAATCAACATGAACAATGCTTATATATACATTCATTGCTTCTGGTGCTGCAATGCTTAAATCAAATTAACTTGTAAAACTAAAACTACATGAAAACAAAACTATTCTATCCATTCAAGCCCCACAACTCCTTGTTGAACATGAATCCTCACTTCCAATCCAAGCCCCACAACTCGCTGTTCATAATATTTATGACTATATTAAATGTATAACGTTAAAATTCAAAAAAAAAAATTTAAATTAAATGTGCGATTATACACACACTCTTTAATTTGATGATTACCTTGTAACCATACGCCAAATTCACAATCTGATGAAGTATCCACCCATAGCACCTTTCTCATATCGTTTGGGGGGTAAAGGGGTGGGGGTTTTACTTGGCCGTGCCCTTGGATCGGTTTCAAGGTTTCCTCCGCAACGGGTGGTTTAGCCCCCCTCGGGTGATCCCATTCGTTGTCCAAAAAAAAAAAAAAAAACTCTTAACAATAATCTGCAATGTCAACAAACTATATATCCGTTTAGTAATAATTTGATAAAACTTAGATATAGAATAGAATAAACAAATAATAACAAAGAAAAAACATCTAGGAAGGTTTTTAAAGTAAGTAGATGATGGAAGTGATGGTGGAGGGAAAAGTGAGGTTTTGATTTTTGGTTGATATGTTTAAATTTTCATCTCCCTCTCCAAAAATACAGCATTCAATAAAGACCGGTTTTACCTAAAAAGAGGTTTCTAAAGTTACACAATAGAGACCAGTTTCTATATAAAACATGATTCTAAAGTCGAAACCAATTTCTATAAAAAAAAACCCTGTCCCTAAACTCTATAATAGAGACCAGTTTTTTGAAAAAATCGATTCCTATTTCCCGTCAAAATTAAAACAGGTCTCTATTATCTTTAGAAACGTGTTTTTTCACACTCCACAAAAAACGGGTTCCTTTTGGGAGTTCCTATTCTCATTTATGTAGTAGTGTCAAATGGCTAGATTCAAAACATGAAAGCAAAACTAATGACGGATCGTAGGCCAAACAATGAACAAATTATGAAGCTAAGAACTCAGAATTGATCAAGTCGCCAAGGTAGCGGCTGGACGTTTTATTTTTATTAATTCCTATAAAATCTGAAAAAGTAGCCAATATATCCAGGAGAATATATAGGCTATACATGCAGGAGAATATAAATCGACAGATAGATGGAAAGTCTAAAGATAAGCTTTAAATTTGAAATAAACTTTGAAACCAGTCTTTTTTTTCCTTCACTTTGGCAACCTGACTTGTTGGTCCTTTGACTTACAACCATTGAAATCATGCCCTTGAAAGTATTCAGACAACTGAATCTCGATCCCTGCATCATTTTCCCCTGCTTCAAAAAGACTCGACCCCGAGTCTTCATCTGAGTCGGTAGCAGCTTCATAAGGAGACAAATCGGCTACATTGAACGTAGGGGACACTTTGTAATGACCCGGGAGCTCGATCTTATAGGCGTTGTCATTAATTCGTTGCAACACACGAAAAGGTCCATCAGCGCGAGGTTTAAGTTTCCCGAATCGGCCAGTGGGGAACCTTTCTTTCCTAAGACGAATCCATACCAAATCACCTTCGTCATAAACAACCTTTTTCCGATGACGGTTAACACGTGCCTTGTAATTGTCATTCTATTTAACGATGTAGTCATGTACTTGTTTGTGTAGCATCTTAACTTCATCTGCACGATTTGCACCTTCATTCGCATCATGATCAGAAAGTGGTTCCGGTAATAAATCTAATGGTGTGATGGGATTGCGGCCATAGACAACCTCAAATGGAGTTCGACCCGTGGTCCGGTTAATAGACCTATTAAATGCAAAATCGGCATGGGCAAGTGCGAGATCCCATTGTTTGGTCCTTCGCCCACTAAACTTCTCATGAGATTACCCAAACTACGATTAACATGTGTGGGCTGATGTCAATAGAGCATACGGTTTCTGTGGTGATACAAGTCATTCAGGGACTGTTCTAAACAGATTAGCGGAAGTGGAATCGATCGCGTTAGAAGAGATGTTTAGTGAATCAGAAATATGAGAAGTGGTTAAAGGATGTGGTAGTTCTAAGGCTCCCGGCCCGGATGGATTTAACATGGGATTTTATAAGAAATTTTGGTCTGTCATTAAGGAGGATCTAATTGAGGCAATTAATTTATGTTGGGACAGCGGGGAAATATCTAAGGGGTGCAATGCCTCCTTTATCACTTTGGTTCCCAAAAAAAAGGATCCACTCGGCTTAAGTGACTACCGTCCAATTAGTTTGATTGGTAGTTACTATAAAGTCATTGTGAAAGTACTTTCAAATCGTCTCAAAAAGGTGGTTCCTAATCTTGTGGGGTCCGAACAAAGTGCGTTTATAAAAGGGCGAAATATTTTAGATGGTGTGCTAGTTGCAAATGAATCACTCGCATTCCTAAAACGCAAAAAATAAAAGTGTTTTGTGTTCAAGGTGGACTTCGAAAAAGCCTTTGACTGTCTCAATTGAGATTTCTTACTTGAAGTTATGAGTATCATGGGGTTCGGACCGAAGTGGAGGAAGTGGATAATCGCATGCTTCAAATCGGCCTCCATCTCTACTCTTGTCAATAGGTCACCGACTAGTGAATTTAATCTTGAAATGGGTGTTAGACAAGGTGGCCCGCTATCCTCCTTTCTCTTTATCCTCGCGACGGAAGGTTTGAATGTGTTGGCTAAAAATGCGGTTGAGAAGAGTTTGTTCAAAGGGGTGAAAATCGGGAGTGATAAGACCATGGTCTCCCATCTTCAATACGCGGATGATACGATCTTCTTTGGCACATGGAATGAAGGAAATATTCGTAACCTCATGAACCTACTCAAGTGTTTTGAGCTAACTTCGGGTCTTAAGGTTAATTATCACAAGAGTAATTTAATTGGGATTGGGGTGGAAAATGTGGCGGTTGAGAACATGGCTAGCTTGTTCGGATGTAAGGTAGGGTCACTCCCTTTCATGTATCTCGGACTCCCAGTTGATGGTAATATGAGAAAAGAAGAGAATTGGAAGCCGGTCATAGATAAAGTGGAGAAAGGACTCGCGGATTGGAGAGCCCGTACGGTGCCTTTTGGTGGACATTCGACCCTTGTTAAATCGGTTCTTAATAGTCTCATGTTGTACTACTTCTCGCTCTTCCGTGCTTCGCCATGTGTGATTAAACATCTTGAGTTTGTAAGACGTTCTTTTTTTGGGGGGGGGGGGGGGGGGGGGGGGGACGGGAAATAAATCAAAAATATCTTGGGTCAAATGGGAGGATACAATTCTACCATATTGTGAGGGCGGGCTAAATTTGGGTTCTCTTAAATGCCAAAACATGGCTTTGATTGACAAGTGGTGGTGGAGGTTCTTATCCGAGCCCAACACTTTGTGGGTCAAAGTCATTTCGAGCATATATGGGTCTTCGGGGGGGCTTCCACTTAATGGGTCATCTCATATTGATTCCTTCAAATCAATTTGGAATGATATCATTAAGTGCAGGTGGGACATTGAGAAAGCTAACATTCCTTTTAGGAAACTTTTTGTCAAAGATATAGGTGATGGTGCTTCAACTTCATTTTGGAATGATGTTTGGATTGGTGAGGTGGCGTTGAAAGATAGATTCAAGAGATTAGCGAGACTTGAGACCAACTTAGAGGCGTCGGTCCGAGATTGGTTGCAATATGAAGGTTCGAAATGCATAGGTGTTTGGTCATGGGCAAGAACTCCCTCCAGGCATGCTAGTGGCGAATTGGAAAATCTCCATGAACTACTAGTAGGCGCGGTTTTTAATCCGCTAAAGCAAGACATGTGGAGGTGGGGTGCGGCTAGCAACGGTAAATTCACAACAAAATCTATGAGGAAGTTGATCGATGAAAAAATGATACCTCGGGGAAATGGTAATATTGAGACTTTGCGCAACAACTTGGTTCCAAAGAAAATCGAAGTGTTCGTGTGGCGTGTAAGAAGAAAAAGACTTCCAACTTTAATTGAATTGGATAAAAGAGGAATCGACTTACACACGGTTCGTTATCCACTTTGTGATGATGATATCGAATCAATAGAGCATTCTCTTTTTTTTGTGCAAACATGTAATTGAGGTATGGAACAAGGTCTTAGAGTGGTGGGGTCGTGATAAACTAGATCCCCGTAACTTAGGGGATCCCTTGGCGGACACGGGACAATCAACTTCAATATTGGGGAAGGACATTTGGCAAGCGGTAGTTTGGTCTTCTAGTTATCTTATTTGGAAAAATCGTAACCAAATTTTTTTTTAAATAAGTCTTGGAATGTACCAGTTGCTTTAAATGAGATTCAAGTAAAAAGTTATGAGTGGGTCGCGAAGAGGTGTAAAGACAAACGTCTCGACTGACATAATTGGATTCATAATCCACAATTTTTTCTTCAGTGAGATGCTTGTAATGTGGGATTTAGTTAGTTTCATTCTAAGTTGTCACCTTGACATCTGTGTCATTAGATCGTAAGTTGCAAGGAACAAGCAAAACATTGTACTGTATATACTTTGAGATTTATAAAAGTTAGCTGCTTTAAAAAAAAAAATGAATATAATTATAATAATTATTAAGGTTATATATAGTGAGACAAGTGAAGCAATGAGATGCCACGTACATATACGAGTAGTTTGACCCCACCATTTTTTTAATTCCTTATTACACAATTGTCCATGCATACTATTCCCCACGACAATTTTGAACGTTTTATCTCACTCCCCACCCAAAGCCCCCTAAAAACGACAATAAGGAAAAAAAAAGGAAAAAAAAAAAAAAAAAAAACACCCCTAAAAAATGTGCCCAGTTACACCCCAACCCTCAAACCAGTGATATCAAATGTAAAATCAATATTTTGATAAAAAAATTTAATTAAACTTCACCCATATTTTCAGCGGGACATACATTTCCGCTCGACTCGCGTTAAATTTTTTCGAACCCACCGTTCAACTCAAAAAAATCTAACGAACACAACGTGACTAACTATACGCGAAACGGACACTTCTAAAAAAAAGCTAAATAACTCGGATTATATTCAATACTCAACGGGACATATCTTCCCGTTCGGCTCGCGTTAATTTTTTTCGAACCCACCGTTCAACTCAAAAAAAATCTAACGAACACAACGAGACTAACTATACGCGACACGAACACTTCTAAAAAAACGCTAATTACGTGTATTTAGATCTGTGTTCCATTGTTAAAATACAATGCAAATTTGGTATTAGTAGATGTATATATGTAAATATCTTGATATTAAAATGTAAAAGAAATATCTAGATATTAATGAGGAAAAATCTAGATGTTAAAATGTAAAAATCTTGATATTTTTATGTGGTAAAAATATCTAGATATTTATCCATGGAAAAATCTAGTGTGTAGAAGTTTCCATGGAGTAGTATAAATATGGGTGGTGATTTCATTTGTGAGTAAGTTGTGAGAGTGAAAAGAGTGAGTTGAGAAGTAGAGAAAAAGTAAGAAGTGAGAAGAGTGTGAGTAGAGAAGAAAAGTTTGTAAGTAAGTAATATTGTAATTGTATTTTGTATTAATAAAAGTGTTATTTGTTAAGTTTCCCGGTTAAGCCTTAGTTTGTGTTTAAGTTCTTAGTGCACTTGTGTTGTTCTTATTATATGGTCGGCTCTGCCGCCTAAGTGATACATGGTCGGTTATACCGCCTAAATGATATATGGTCGACACTGTCGCCTAAGTATTATTGTGCACTAAGGATTCATAAAATTAAAGGCTAACCAACGTCAAAGTGTTGGTGTAGTGAGTCTAGTATAGTCTAGATCCTCTATAGTGGGTGTGTTGGGCTTGTCGAAGCTTCCAACAATTGGTATCAGAGCGGGTCGTTCGGGACCATTGCTAGTGGAGATACTCATCGGTAAACGTTGGACGTTTACATCGACTTGTTAACACCAAGGCCCTAAGGAGATTCTGTCAGAGCGCAGTTAGGAACTGTGAAAGCTCATTGGTCTGGGACCAAGCTTATTGGACGTTGGACGTCATGATGACAGATCTTGCAAGTACGAGCAGTGGAATCAAGAGTCTCAATAACCACAACTATGGTTATTGGCGGACTTGTATAGAATCCTACCTACAAGGACAGGATTTGTGGGAAATAGTTGCTGGCAGTGACATAACGCCTCCACCGAAAGAAAATGCCGAAGCCTTGAGAAAATGGAACATCAAGGCCGGGAAGGCATTATTTATATTGAAGACTACAGTCGAGGAGGATCTATTGGAGCACATTCGTGACGACAAAACACCAAAGGCCGCTTGGGAAACTTTTGAAAAATTATTTTCAAAGAAGAATGAAGCACGACTCCAACTCTTGGAAAATGAGCTCGCAGGTATCTCACAAGGAAGTCTATCTATTTCTCAGTATTTCACCAAGGTGAAATCTATTTGTCGTGAGATATCTCAACTTGCTCCTGAAGAGAAAGTGAGTGATGCAAGGATGAAGAGAATTATCATCCACGGCTTAAGATCCGAGTATAATGGATTTATAGCCGCTGTGAGAGGATGGCCTACTCAACCATCATTAATAGAGCTGGAGAATCTATTGGATAATCAAGAGGCATTAGCCAAGCAGATGAATGAAGTAACCATAAAAGACGGAGAAGATGCACTCTTCACCAATAAGAAGAAAGCAACATCTCGAAGATAAGAGACGATGAAAGAAAGTAAGACATATGGGTGGAAGGGTCACCCAAAATCAAAAGGCAACGCTTCAGGGGGAGCTCAACAAGGAAGAAGAGATCGCCAACAATACGGGGAAAATGATAAGAGAAATAATGGTGAATGCTTCAATTGTGGCAAAAAGGGTCATTTTGCTCGAGATTGTAGATTCCCCAGAAGGCAAACTTTTGAAGGAAATGTGGCCGCCGCAAGAGATGAGAAGAAAGAGGTCACATTCGAAGCAACCATTAATGAGAAAACTTGGGATGCAGAAGCTGGACTCTCTGTTGAAGCTGACATAGATGATCAAGCTCTTACAACAACTTTAAAGTCAAAAATAAACTACAAAGATGATTGAATCATTGATTCTGGGTGCTCAAATCATATGACCAATGATGGGACGAAGCTGCAAGAAATGGAGGATTACAAAGGAAAGAGAGTCGTGTTGACAGCCAACAATTCAAGGTTGTCTATTTCTCACATTGGAAAGACAATAATTCCAAATGAAGGCGGCTCTCATAAGCTCCAACTCGAGAAGGTGTATCTTGTCCCTGGCCTAAAGAAGAATTTACTGTCAGTACCACAATTAACAGCAGAAGGGAACTATGTGCTCTTTGGACCAGAAGATGTGTCCGTATTCAAGAGAGTGAAGGTGGTTGGCAATCCAATTATGCAAGGAAGAAGAATAGAGTCGGTCTATGTACTATCTGCCGAAACGGCATATGTCGATAAGACTCGAAAAAATGAGACGGCTGATCTTTGGCATGAACGTCTTGGGCATGTGGGCTACAACAAGTTAAAGGAGATGATGGTGAAACACGTAGTAAATGAGCTTCCTCGAATTGATATCCGAATAGATACAATATGTGCTGGATGTCAATTTGGCAAAGCTCACCAATTGCCATTCAAGGAGTCACAACATCAGTCCAAGACACCACTAGAGCTCATACAATCAGACGTCTTTGGCCCAGTAAAACAAACATCACTTGGAGGTATGAAGTATATGGTGACATTCATTGATGACTTCTCAAGGTATGTGTGGGTTTACTTCATGAAAGAAAAGTCAGAGACTTTTCTGAAGTTTAAAGAGTTCAAGAAGAAGATAGAAAGAAAGCTCAATTATAAGATTCGATGCTTGCGCACAGATAATGGAGGAGAATATTTATCAACCGAGTTCAATATCTATCTTGAGAAGCACAAGATCAGAAGGCAATTAACTTGCCCAAATACTCCACAACAGAATGGAGTGGCAGAACGCAAGAATCGTCACCTTGCTGAAACTTGTCGAAGTATGCTTCATGGTAAGAATGTACCAGGAAGATTTTGGGCCGAATGTATGAGGACGGCGTCGTACGTGATTAACAGAATCCCACAAACAAAGTTGGGATATATTTCACCATATGAAAGATTATGGAAGATCAAGCCAACCGTCAATCATCTTAAGGTTTTTGGATGTGTATGCTACGTCTTCGTTCCAGATCATCTACGAAGCAAATTTGATAAGAAGGCAATTCGGTGCATTTTTGTCGGTTATGATGAATCAAGAAAAGGATGGAGATGTTGTGATCCAAATACTGGAAAATGCCATACTTCAAGAAATGTGGTATTTGATGAAGCTTCTTCATGGTGGTCACCTCAAAAGATAGAGCTTCCAGAATCTCATGGATTAGAAGAAGGTCCAGAAGAAAAAGAAGAACATAAAGAGCACATATCGGATCCAATTAAAGAAGGAGATGGATCATACTCTAAGGAAACGAGTCCATGGAAAACTGGGGTACATCAATCTACATCCGAAGAGGTTCGTCCAAGCCAAATGGATGCCGAGGAGCATGTGCAAGAATTACGGAGATCAACAAGGTCGAGGAAACCTAATCCGAGGTATGCCAATGCTGCTCATGTGGATGAATCAATACCTATTTAGCCTTCCACTTATGAAGAAGAAGCACAAAGTCAAGAATGGCAGAAAGCGATGGAAGAAGAAATTAATGCACTAAAAGAAAATCAGACATGGAGTTTAGTTCCAAAGCCAAAAGATGTAAAACCAATATCTTGTAAATGGGTTTACAAGGTGAAGACTCGATCAGATGGCTCCATTGAAAGGTATAAAGCTCGACTTGTTGCTAGAGGTTTTTCTCAACAATATGGGCTGGATTATGAAGAAACGTTTAGTCCAGTGGCGAAGATCACAACAATTCGAGCTCTACTAGCTTTAGCTGCTAGCAAATCTTGGAAGTTATGGCAGATGGATGTCAAGAACGCTTTCTTACATGGAGAACTTGACAAAGAAATTTATATGGAGCAACCAAGAGGCTTTGAGAACAAGTTCCATCCTGACCATGTCTGCAAATTAAAGAAGGCACTATATGGCTTGAAGCAGGCTCCAAGAGCTTGGTACGGGAAAATTGGTGAGTTATTGGTACAAAGTGGTTTTACAGTTGCTCCTTCAAATTCTAGCTTATTTGTGAAACAAGATCAAGGAAAACTAGCCATAGTGCTAGTATATGTGGATGACTTAATCATCACGGGAGATCACTATGAGGAGATCCAAAGGACAAGAGAGAATCTGTCTATCAGATTTCATATGAAGGAGCTTGGAGAACTCAAACATTTTCTTGGACTCGAAATAGAGCAGAAAAGAGAAGGATTATTTCTGGGACAACAGAAATATGCGCGAGATCTTTCACAAAAGTACGGAATGCTTAATTGCAAACCTATATCAACTCCGATGGATCCGAATACAAAACTACGAGCAGATGAAGGAAAAAGTCTTCAAGATGTTACCATGTATCGAAAGATGGTCGGAAGTCTTATTTATCTCACACTAAGCCGGCCAGACATATCTTATGCAGTTGGAGTGGTTAGTCGATACATGAGCAATCCCAAGAAGCCTCACCTTGATGTTGTACGATGCATCTTAAGGTATGTTAAAGGCACTATCAACTTTGGTATTTTATACAAGAAAACAAAATAATGTCATGTGACTGGATATTGTGACGCCGATTACGCTGGAGACTTTGATACACGACGGTCCACAACTGGATACATGTTTAGTCTTGGATCAGGAGTAATATCATGGTGCAGTAAGAGACAACCAACAGTATCCTTGTCAAGCACTGAAGCAGAATATCGATCGGCATCATCAGCAACACAAGAAATTACATGGTTGAAACAACTAATGGAAGATCTTCATCAATCAACAGACTATCAAGTAGAGCTTTTCTGCGATAACTTATCAGCTATACGTCTAGCAGAAAATCCAGTCTTTCATGCGAGAACAAAACATATAGAAGTGCACTATCACTATGTTCGCGAGAAGGTCCTTGAAGGGGAGATCAAGATGGTGCCAACAAAGACAGTTGAACAGGTTGCAGATATATTCACCAAGAGCCTAAGTAAACCGAAGTTTACAAAATTCAGAGAAGCACTTGGAATGGTCTGCAAGACATCGTTGGAAGAAAATTTGCATTGAGGGGGAGTGTTAAAATACAATGCAAATTTGGTATTAGTAGATGTATATATGTAAATATCTTGATATTAAAATGTAAAAGAAATATCTAGATATTAATAAGGAAAAATCTAGATGTTAAAATGTAAAAATCTAGATATTTTTATGTGGTAAAAATATCTAGATATTTATCCATGGAAAAATCTAGTGTGTAGAAGTTTCCATTGAGTAGTATAAATATGGGTGGTGATTTCATTTGTGAGTAAGTTGTGAGAGTGAAAAGAGTGAGTTGAGAAGTAGAGAAGAAGTAAGAAGTGAGAAGAGTGTGAGTAGAGAAGAAAAGTTTGTAAGTAAGTAATATTGTAATTGTATTTTGTATTAATAAAAGTGTTCTTTGTTAAGTTTTCCGGTTAAGCCTTAGTTTGTGTTTAAGTTCTTAGTGCACTTGTGTTGTTCTTATTATATGGTCGGCTCTGCCGCCTAAGTGATACATGGTCGGTTATACCGCCTAAATGATATATGGTCGACACTGTCGCCTAAGTATTATTGTGCACTAAGAATTCATAAAATTAAAGGCTAACCAACGTCAAAGTGTTGGTGTAGTGAGTCTAGTATAGTCTAGATCCTCTATAGTGGGTGTGTTGGGCTTGTCAAAGCTTCCAACATCCATAACCTATAATAAACTCCCCAAACTAACTACATCATATCGATAATTCCGTTTCCCTTTTTTTTTACACGATCTTCATGCCGTTAAAAAGGCCATTAGGTACATTAGATACTAACTACATGTATTTAAAAACACCCGTAGCAAAACGTTTTTACTTCTGTAAATACATAACGCTCCATTAACTATGAATATACAACCCAAAAGATCCCGCGGCATCGCGCGGGCCTATTTTACTAGTTTATTACAATTAAAGGTTGATAGAAAACTATTAAATTTAAATATAGGACTCTATGTTTTTAAAATCTATTACTTTTTTTAAATAAAAGTCGTATTCTGTAAAAAAAGAATTTCAATGTACCACTTAAATTGCATTTCACCCTTTTGATTTTCAATCCTAGATGCAGGTGCATTCAAGAATATTAATTATTATGTAAAGCAATCAAGTTTGCATGTTATTATACCAAATTTGACTTAAAAAGTTATTATAAAATGAAAGAGAAATCATATAATCATGCAACTTGGAACTGCTAAATGTTAGGGGAGTATTACATCAAATAAAATCTACTAATCCACACTTATATTATGAAAATTCATGGTAGATATATTATCATTTTATTTCAAAAATAATGGATACCAATAACAAAGGAAATTTTATCGAGAGATGAAAGATCAAACATCAAACAATGAGATCACACTACTACAAAAAAGGATATTCGGAACCGGTTTTTGAGACTTTAGAAACCGGCTTTAAAACTGATTTCTATACATAGGGATAAATTGGGAAACCGGTTTTAAAAGTACCGGTTCCTTTTTTGGACAATAGAGACAGATTTTGTCAAAAAAGAGGTTTCTATTGTAGGGAAAAGAAACCTATTTTTTCTAAAAAAACGGTTTCTAATCTTGTATTTTTTTTTAAATCTTCCTTCTGGTATGCAAATGCTTAAATCAGTTCGAACAATACTTAAATGCTTAAATCAACGCGAACAACATTTAAATCAACACGAACAATGCTTAAATCAACTTATTATAGTTATAGATAAAGCTCAAAAAACTGATTAAATCAGTTCGAACAATGCTTAAATCAACACAAAGAAGATTATACATTCATACGTTTTTATTTCTATAAATCAACATGAACAATGCTTATATATACATTCATTGCTTCTGGTGCTGCAATGCTTAAATCAAATTAACTTGTAAAACTAAAACTACATGAAAACAAAACTATTCTATCCATTCAAGCAACGGGTGATTTAGTCCCCCTCGGGTGATCCCAATTTCGCTGTCCTAAAAAAAAACAAAACTATTCTATCCATTCAAGCCCCACAACTCCTTGTTGAACATGAATTCTCACTTCCAAACCAAGCCCCACAACTCGATGTTCATAATATTTATGACTATATTAAATGTATAACGATAAAATTCAAAAAAAAAAATTAAATTAAATGTGCGATTATACACACAATCTTTAATTTGATGATTACCTTGTAACCATACGCCAAATTCACAATCTGATGAAGTATCCACCCATAGCACCTTTCTCATATCGTTTGGGGGGTAAAGAGGTGGGGGTTTTACTTGGCCGTGCCCTTGGATCGGTTTCAAGGTTTCCTCCGCAACGGGTGGTTTAGCCCCCCTCGGGTGATCCCATTCGCTGTCCAAAAAAAAAAACAAAAAAAAAACAAAAAACTCTTAACAATAATCTGCAATGTCAACAAACTATATATCCGTTTAGTAATAATTTGATAAAACTTAAATATAGAATAGAATAAACAAATAATAATAAAGAAAAAGCATCTAGGAAGGTTTTTAAAGTAAGTAGATGATGGAAGTGATGGTGGAGGGAAAAGTGAGGTTTTGATTTTTGGTTGATATGTTTAAATTTTCATCTCCCTCTCCAAAAAAACAGCATTCAATAAAGACCGGTTTTACCTAAAAAGAGGTTTCTAAAGTTACACAATAGAGACCAGTTTCTATATAAAACATGATTCTAAAGTTGAAACCGATTTCTATAAAAAAAAAAAACCCTGTCCCTAAACTCTATAATAGAGACCAGTTTTTTGAAAAAATCGATTCCTATTTCCCGTCAAAATTAAAACCGGTCTCTATTATCTTTAGAAACGTGTTTTTTCACACTCCACAAAAAACGGGTTCCTTTTGGGAGTTTCTATTCTCATTTATGTAGTAGTGTCAAATGGCTAGATTCAAAACATGAAAGCAAAACTAATGACGGATCGTAGGCCAAACAATGAACAAATTATGAAGCTAAGAACTCAGAATTGATCAAGTCGCCAAGGTAGCGGCTGGACGTTTTATTTTTATTAATTCCTATAAAATCTGAAAAAGTAGCCAATATATCCAGGAAAATATATAGCTATACATGCTGGAGAATATAAATCGACAGATAGATGGAAAGTCTAAAGATAAGCTTCAAATTTGAAATAAACTTTGAAACCAGTCTTTTTTTTTCCTTCACTTTGGCAACCTGACATGTTGGTCCTTTGACTTACAACCATTGAAATCAACCCCTTGAAAGTATTCAGACAACTGAATCTCGATCCCTGCATCATTCTCCCCGGCTTCAAAAAGACTCGACCCCGAGTCTTCATCTGAGTCGGTAGCAGCTTCATAAGGAGACAAATCGGCTACATTGAACGTAGGGGACAATTTGTAATGACCCGAGAGCTCGATCTTATAGGCGTTGTCATTAATTCGTTGCAACACACGAAAAGGTCCATCAGCGCGAGGTTTAAGTTTCCCGAATCGGCAAGTATGGAACCTTTCTTTCCTAAGACGAATCCATACCAAATCACCTTCGTCATAAACAACCTTTTTCCGATGACGGTTAACACGTGCCTTGTAATTGTCATTCTGTTTAACGATGTGGTCATGTACTTGTTTGTGTAGCGTCTTAACTTCATCTGCACGATTTGCACCTTCATTCGCATCCTGATCAGAAAGTGGTTCCGGTAATAAATCTAATGGTGTGATGGGATTGCGGCCATAGACAACCTCAAATGGAGTTCGACCCGTGGTCCGGTTAATAGACCTATTAAATGCAAACTCGCCCTGGGCAAGTGCGAGATCCCATTGTTTGGGTCCTTCGCCCACTAAACTTCTCAAGAGATTACCTAAACTACGATTAACAACCTCGGTTTGACCGTCCATTTGTGAATGATGGGAACTACTGAACTGTAATTTCAACCCAAAAACGAGCCCACCATGTACGCTAGAAATGGCTAATGAACTTCACATCTCTATCCGATGTAAGCGTTTTAGAAATACCATGAAGTCTGACTATCTCAGCAAAGTAAAGACGTGCGATTTGGCTAGCATCAAAGGTCTTGGAACATGGTATAAAATGAGCCATTTTAGAGAAACGGTCGACCACCACCATGATCGAATCCTTGTTACGTTGGGTGCGAGGTAAACCCAAAAATCAAGACTAATATCCTCCCATGGGTGATTAGGCACATGCAAAGGAGTGTATAAGCCCGCACTACCATTCTGCATCTTGGCTATATGGCAAATTCGACAACATTTAAGAACACGGCTGATATGATGCTCCATACGCGGCCAATAAAACCGAGGTCATAATGAAGCAAGAGTCTTGTCACGTCCAAAGTGTCCTGCCAACCCCCCTTTGTGTGCTTCTAAAACAATTGCCTCTCGCAAAGACCCACTTGGAATACATAAACGAATCCCCTTAAATAAGTATCCATCATGTATTTGAAATTGGACCGTAGGATTGCTAGAACATGTTATCCATATATTTTTGAAGTCAGGATCAAAAGCATAGAGATCTTTGATAGCTTCAAACCCAAAGACCTTTATGCTCATCATATTGTGTAACGTGTATCTACGACTGAGTGCATCGGCAACCTGATTATGCACTCCCGGTTTATGCTTGAATACAAATGAAAAGGACTGTAAGAACTCCACCCACTTAGCGTGTCTCACATTCAATTTATGTTGTCCGTGGATGTATTTTAATGACTCATTGTGACGCCCCGTACAAAATCATCGTGTACGGATCATCAACAACCGGATCATTATAAGGTCAAACACTATATGCTGTTTTAAAATAAGTTTGCATTCATAAGAAAAGGTGACGTCATAACCAACGCCAAATGTTTAACATACGATAATGTGTGAAGTCAAAGCTAAGGGGTATAAAATACTATTAATTTTACTAGGAAATACTATTAAATATGCTACAATTTTACACAAGATATTTATTTATTTATAGAATGGATATACTTAAACCTTGCTACAACACTTATAGGCAGTGTACCTAATCGTACAGTAGTGTAGTTTTTAGTAAGTCTGGTTCGTTCCACAGGGAATCTTTTTCACAAATCTTAACGCTATATTAGTTTAATTTTATAAAAATACAAATATATAAATAAAAGTAATATTATTATTATAAAGGGGGGTTTTTACCGTTTAATGACCGGTTTGTCGATTTTAAAACTTTAGTTGCAGTTAAAACAAAATGTAAAAATATTAAATAAATAAAAGACTTAATTTAAAGCGTAAAGTAAATAACGATAATGAAATTGCAATAAATAAAAGTGCGATAAAATAAACTTGCGATAATTAAAAAGTACGATAATTAAAAGTGCAATTAAATACAATAACAATAAATAAAAGTGCGATAATTAGAAGTGCAATTAAATATAAAATAAAGGAAATTAAATATGAAATAAAAGAATTATGCTTATTTAAACTTCCGTAATCATGATGTTTGACGTGTTGATTTTAGTTTTATGCCCATGGGTTAATTGTCCTTTGTCCTGGATTATTTAATATGTCCATCTGGTTTTTGTCCATAACAGTCCATCAGTCATAAATATAAAGTGCGAGTGTCCTCGTCAAATTATTCTTATACCCGAAGTTAAATATTCCAACTAATTGGGGACTTAAACTGTAACAAGGTTTTAATACTTTGTTTAATAATTACACCAGGATGTCGACTGCGTGTAACCCAAGGTTTTAATACTTTGTTATCAATTATGCCAAGTGTCCTTGTACATAATTTCACCCCTGTTTTAATAATTCTAGTGGTTATTAATCCATTCCCGTGTCCGGTTAAATGAACGATTATTCGTACATATAAATACCCTGCCCATCGTATCCGATCGAGTGTATATGGTTATTTATAGGGACGTCCAATTGTAAATCTTTATATTAACATTAACAAATTATCATTTAGTTAAACAAATACAAACCCCATTAATAGCCCATAGTCTAATTTCCACAAGTGTCGTTCTTTTGTCCAAACCCCAATTATGGTACAAAGCCCAATTACCCAATTTTAGTAATTAGCCCAACATCATGATTACTTCGTTTTAAATAAGCATAATAATAACTTAGCTACGAGACATTAAATTAAAAAGGTTGAACATAACTTAAAATGATTAAAAATAGCGTAGCGTTACACAGACAGAATTTCGACTTACACCCTTACAACATTCGCTAACATACCCTTATTATTAGAAATTAAAATTAAAATTAAAATATAAATATATATATATATAATTTACGTATGATGAAGAAGGAAAAAGATGTGTTTTTGTGGTGCACCAAAGCTCGATTTTTATAGGCATGTGGGCTGGAACTGTGCACCATGCGATCGCATGGATTTATGCCTTCCAGGCCATACGATCGCATGGCCAGCTGGGGAGAGCCACATTTGGTTGTTTTCTTCTGCCGACGTTTATTTAAATATAATATAATATATATATATTAATTTTAAGAATTAATTATATATTATATTATATTCATATGCATAGTTGACTTGTAATTTTTAGTCCGTTGCGTCGAGTGTTGAGAGTTGACTCTGGTCCCGGTTCCGGATTTTCGAACGTCCTTGCGAATAATTTTAATATCTTGTACTTTGCGTTTTGAATCTTGTACTCTTGTAATTTTGAGACGTTTCTTATCAATAATTGGAACCTTATTGATTGTATTTTGTACTTTTGAGCTTTTTGGTCGTTTGCGTCTTCAATTCGTCGAATCTGTCTTTTGTCTTCACCTTTTATTATTTAAACGAATATCACTTGTAAATAGGACAATTGCAACTAAAAGCTTGTCTTTCTTGAGGAATAATGCTATGAAATATATGTTCGTTTTTAGCATTATCAAATATTCCCACACTTGAGCGTTGCTTGTCCTCAAGCAATATAGTCTTAAAATACAAGAATCACTTCTTTATTCTTCACACTTTGTACATCAGTGATTTCTTTACGGCGGTATAAACAATGGTAGTAACGATATCGTTTACAGTCCCACATGACTATAAAAATTTAGATCCATTAAGGAAATTGGATCTTTATGAAAACATTTGATCTTTTGAAAATTAAATCTAGCTTTTACCCTAGATAAGTTTTCCGGAATAACCCTTCACCGGTGTTTGCAAATTCTTTTTTTTTTGTGGGTTTGGTGGGTTTTAGATTTGAAAATTTTGGCTCAAAACTTATGGTTTTGTGTCACCCACTTGCTAACCTTGTATTAGGAAAGCAACACGTCCAGTATACTTGCTCCGTATATTACCTTTCGGTAAACTACCGTCTGGTTGTAAAGGAAAGCGTTGAACAAGCAACTGTTAAGGCAATGTCCCCTGACATGCTTTTTAATTATGGTCTATAACGTGTCGGACCCAATTACTATCCTTTGTAGGAGCAATAGTAAAGCTCACCCTTATAATTTTTCGGTCTGGCACAAGGTCCTGTCTTTGACCATGCTATGCAACCACCGTTCTTACGATTGACACCCGATTTGGTTCAGATGACCTAATGAATTCCAGATGAATTCCTAGGATTTTACGTTCAATGGTAATGAACGCATTGAAAATGGGTTTTCAGAAAACAAATCGGTTTGTAATTTTGATCAAAATATTTTCTCGTTCAAGCTCGAGTTTAGATATCATTGAATTCCATGAGTTTGTAATTCTCAATCTTTAAGGTCAATCTCTAGGATTGATTAATATCAGGCTTAAAAGCTGATTTTTGATCTTTTAAGGAGATTAACCTTTCTGGGGGTCTGATTCATTAGTCTTATCAAGCTAATTTGCACGGTGCCCCCCCCCCCATTGTACGAGATAAATCCTTCTCATGGTTAGGATAAATCTGACCACTTGGCGACCCTGTTTTATGCCGAGGTTCGTGGATTTCCTGCTGATTTTAGTGATGACTTTTCTAGGTTTTTCGTCAACCTACAGCTGGTCTGGACGACAACTTCATGACCTAAATCAAGAAGCGCGTGTCTTTTTCGGAAGACTTTACTTCCTTTTAATGATGGAATTGATTCATCGTGTAGATCCATCTTTTCTTTTCTTTCATCGGGTAAAACAGTTAATTATCGTCCAAAACAAAAGTATTTTCAATTATTTGTACAAAAATATGTGATATATATTTTGAATAACTCGGTGAAAATTTCCCACACTTGGCTTTTATTTTCCTTTTTATTGTCCTCTATTCCATTTTAAATGAATTTTAACATTTTGGTTTGTTTCTCAATTTATGTCCTTTCCGAGGTAACAATAATTTCGGTGTTAACACCTAGTTTTATCGTTCATAAATATGTATAAACATGATTTTGAGTTCATTTAATTGAAAATTTTAAAATTTTTTACTAGAATTGGGTAGTTAGTATATAAGAATAGGGCTATTCTTTATTATCAGAGAGCACTAGATTCTAATACAACTACTACTTTACTAGTATTTCTAATGGTAACCAAGTGTATAAAGTAAAAATTTTAAAATCCGAAAGAATTTAACCCCTTCCCACACTTAAGATCTTGCAATGCCCTCATTTGCAAGAAATCAGTAACAATTTAAATTATTAAGGGTGATTAGCGTAAAAATGATTAAATTTTACCAAGTTTCCAAACATATTGGCGTTTGTTTGCTGAATGATAAATGGTGCATATCATTTGTTCATTCCGTCTGTTGTTACATCACATTTATTTGTCATCTTGTCGTCAAAATTAGTAGCTTTTGCTGAACTTAATGTCAGTCTTTGAAAATGCGCTGTTTTACCCTGTTTTGTACAATTTACAATATACATACATACAAATATAAACATGCATGGCAATTTGAAATGGGACTTAATATCCCACTTTCAAATCCTAAATGTGAAATATTAGTACACAATAATAATAAAAATGATAAAGATTACATAAGTATATTCAATAACATAAGTTTAAACATGAATAAGTAAAAAGATAAAAATATAAAAATCATATAAATAACCAAATGGAACTAAATCAGTCTGGATATGGGTTCCAGTTCATCTCGTCAGGTGGGTTCCATTGTTGGTTATAGGTGTTCTGATAGGCTTGGTTATAGTCATACCGGTTAAAGGGTGGTCGGATATCGGGGCTGTGTGGCGGAAAATGAGCAGGTCGAGTAGGTACATAGTTATTTGGTACCTGATATGATAGCTGGCTCATGATTTGGTGCTGATGAACTAACCAGCTATCGTGTTGGCGTCACCTATAATCCTCGTATACTCGCTCGGAGTTCCACTGCTCATACATACTATGTCTGGCCGCGTTCGTCATTGCTTCCTCATCTATACGAACGTGGACGTCAAGAATAGCATCTCGAAAGACATCCCTAATGTCTTCTGCCTCCTCCATTTCCTCGTCTGAGCCTCTCTCTACCTGAGGATGAGATCCCTCATAGGGTACTGCCTGGTTACGTCTACTTTTCAATACCTTAGCACCCACATAAACTTTCAATCCTAAGGGCTCAACCTGTTCTCTACAAAGCTGTAATGGACCCCCTTGGTTCCTATCAACACCTAAATACTCTCCAATGAGAGTAACAAAAATACCTCCTCCTATTATACTTCCGTCCTGCATTCCCTCTACCATTTTAGATAAATAAAAAGCAACACAGTAAGGGATATTGACAAAGCTTCTAGGATCCCGAACACACTTTAGGTAGAATAAATCATGTAAGGTAATTTTTTCTTTATTATGACCTCTCTGTGTAATCGAGTTAGCCAAAAATCTATGAATAATACGAAGCTCGGCTCTGTCAATATATGTATAGGAGTGTCCTCCTGCTCGTGTAAAAACATCAAAATGTGACATACGCCTCCAAATGGCGTCAGCGTCAAAGTTGCTATCTACCCTTTCACCATAATGAATCAAGTTTGTACAATCGGGTAGTAGCAACTCACCAGGAGTATATATCTGTAAAGCCCTGGCCATGTTCATCATGGACATTCTGTACATCCTACCGCCAAGGATAAACCTAAGAAATCTTCTATCATCTATTCTAACTATATTTGTATCAAGTGATACAGTACTCATCAACTCAACACACCATTCCTTATATACAGATCTACGAATGATGAAAAGACGTTCCCAATCTGTAAAAGAAGAACTACCATACCTTTGAACTAAAAGCTGTCTAACACGGTCAGCTAGATGGACCGTTTCCAAAGGAACCCAATCGATTACCCTTGGCACCTCTACATTTTTTGTTACCAATTTGAATTTGTTCCTTTGATATGTCTCGTAATCTCTCCATCTCCTATCAAATCTCAGATTAGGATGCAGAGTGTGCTCAGGAATCGTTGGGAATTCTACTGGCGGCCTCATTGGGAATACTATGAATTCATCAACAAACTGTACCGGATCATAATAAGGTATGTGCTGATCAGGCTGTTGTTGTGGTTCTTGTTGTGGTTCTTGTTCGTGTTGCATTTCTGGTTCTGGTTCTGGTGCTGGTGCTGGTCGTCTAGATGATGATGCTCCTGAACCTCCAGTATCGGCTTTCTGCAAAACACATTAAACACAAAATTTGTGCATCCAAATATGCATTAGTGTTAGCAAAATAACAACTTAAAACAATTACTATAACATGTTAAATCAAAATTAAACTTATACACATTTTCACAATTTTTCACAATTCTACACTTTTCAAATAAGCACATATGAAAATGTATACAAAGTTCATAAGCTTTTAACTCAAATAATATGTCAAAATAGACATTACTAATAATTAAACAAGTCTCAATTGGCAATTACATCAAATTAATCAAGTTCATGAATTCTGGACTTAAAAAGTCCACTTTAATCTCCAAAAATCATATTTAGGATCAATGTTTGGATCATTTAACTACCTAAACATGTTACACTACTCAATTTAGCAATAATTCATGACGAAAATCGGCCATAACCTGTTTATATCAAAAAGCCCCAAATTGCTCAAGAACACAAACCCTAGATTTCTAAAATTTTCGAAGTTTTTGGCTTCAAATCATGTTAAATAGCATCAATCTAGGTTATACATGCATAAAATACTAACAATTTAACACTAATTACACTAGAAATTAACAAAATTGAATTAGGTAAAAAAAATTGGTAATTATCACAAAAACTAGGAATTTATAGAGTTTAGGGGTGTAATTTTTACCATTTTGCTGAAGAATGAGAATCTAGGCATGATTAGAGCAAGAAAAATGACGAATTACGGCGGAAAAATGAAGAAATTTGGTGAAGATTTGAGAGAGTTTCGTGTTTGTGTGTGTGTTGTGGTGAGGAAGACAGACTAACTGTCTGTATGTATCAGGCCAGATTTTTGCCTCCATGCGATCGTATGGAGGTATAAGGTGATTCCCATGCGATCGCATGGGTACCCGGCTAGAGTGTTTTGACCTTTGTTTTTTTTTTTTTTATAAAACCTTATACTTTATAAAACTTATAATTAATTAAATTTTTAAAAATTTGTTTTCCTTTAGGAGCGAGGGTGTTTCGGATCGATGTCCTAGTCCGTCCTTCGACAAAATTTTAAAATTTGTCAATTCAAAGCGCGGTTTTAAAAGTAAAGATTTTTGGGGTTTTTAATGTTTTTGGCATACTTTAATTCAATAAGATTAAAAATAATGATAATAAAAGTTCTCGTCCCTCCCCCGGGTAAAGCAATTTCGGTTCAACGACCTAGTCTTCAACTCACGACGAATTTTAAAAATCATATTTTTAACTTAGCGAAATAAAGTAAATTTTTGTTTTTAAATTCACACCAAACTTAAATAAAAAAATGCATAAAATTAAAAATTCACACCAAACTTAATTAAAAATTCATATTATAAATTCACACCAAACTTAAATTTAAATTTATTAATTTTTCAAATATTGACAAACTTAAATATATTGATTTTACAAAGTTCAAAATATTAATTTAATTTTTAAATATTAATTTTAAAAACATGGTAAAAATAAAATTAAAAATCTTTTTGGCTTTTTATCCCACTTTAATCAATCAAATATTATCAAAAACATACGCCCCTCTTTTCGGTAAAGTAATTTCGGTTCCATAACCTAATTTAACTCATGACGAATTTTTGAAATATTTTGGTTGATTGATTAAAGATATTTATACCTTAAGAATAAACGTTAAATTTCGCAGTGATGTAATAAATTTTTGAATGATATCAATAATTTCGGTCGTCAAACCTAATTTTATTGTATATCAATTTAATACTTTATAGCGAACAAATTAGCGTTTATTATCAAAAGGTTAAAAATAAAAATAAAAATAAAAACTGTACAGACTTACCTGTGAAATAGTATTCTTAGTGATACGATCTATCCCACTCATAAGATAGTCGGTTTAATTGGTTTTCCATAGCTACATAGGCGTAACCTCGAGCATTCAGTGTTTTTTCTTCTAAACATATGAACGGTCCGTCTCTGCATAAAGTAACAAATTCGGTATTTGAATAGGTTTGATTATTTGAACATTTACCTCCATGTGACCATTTTCCGCATTTGTGACATCTTTCTAGGTGTCGTGCTCTTCTTTTCGCTGCGGATTTTGATTTTCCTTTGCCAAATTGTAACTTATTATCTTCGCATCTGGATTCTTTTCTTGCTCCGTCCAATCTTTCTCTGATAACTGATACTATTTCACTCGAAAGTGTGTCATTATTACGTTTAGTGATCAAAGCGTGTAGCATTAGACCATGGTTTAGTTCACAGGAAGTCTTCATTTCGTAAAAATCTAAAAAAAATAAAAATTCAGAATGGGGGGAGAAGACTAGTTCTTTAGGGTCTGCTAGAGAAAGACCATTCGGGTTCCATTTTTGAGAACTACACGAAAACAGACAATCTAACTCTAACAGAAATACATAATATCCTTTAAAGACTTGATTCTCCCCACACTTAGTTAGCTGTGGTATCGAAATTGTGATTAACTTCATTGTCAACTTCCATTGGACTATCTATGTAATGTTTAACTCTGTGACCATTAACTTTAAATTCAATCCCATTTGAATTTATTAATTCTATCGTTCCGTATGGGAAAACTCTTTTGACTATGAATGGTCCAGACCATCTTGATTTCAATTTTCCAGGAAATAGCTTGAATCGTGAATTGAAAAGAAGAACTCTGTCTCCTTCTTTAAATTCTTTTGAACTTCTGATTCTTTTATCATGCCATTTCTTCGTTCTTTCTTTATAGATTAACGAATTTTCGTATGCTTCATGTCTTAATTCTTCTAATTCGTTTAGTTAACTTAACCGTAGACGTCCAGCTTCATGTAAATCAAGATTACATGTCTTCAAAGCCCAAAATGCTTTGTGTTCAATTTCTACTGGAAGATGACATGCTTTTCCATAAACGAGTCTAAAAGGTGTGGTTCCAATTGAAGTTTTGTAGGCTGTTCTAAAAGCCCAGAGTGCATCCTCCAACTTAATGGACCATTCCTTCAGATTTGATCCTACGGTTTTTTCTAGAATACGTTTTAAAGCTCGGTTGGTATTTTCAACTTGTCCACTTGTTTGTGGATGATATGCGGTGGATATTTTATGAGTGACTCCATATCTTTTAAGAACTTTCTCAAGTTGATTATTACAAAAATGAGTTCCCCGATCACTTATTAAAGCTTTCGGTGTTCCAAACCTTGCAAAAAGACGTTTTTAAAAGTTGACTACAACTCGTGCATCGTTAGTTGGGAGAGCTTGTGCTTCCGCCCATTTAGATACATAATCAATGGCAACGAGAATGTAGAGATTATTATGAGATTTTGGAAATGGACCCATAAATTCAATACCCCAAATGTCAAATACTTCACATACTTGAATGACATTTTGTGGCATTTCATCACGTTGACTTATTTTTCCGGCCCTTTGACAAGCATCACAGGATTTGCAAAGAAGGTGAGCGTCTTTGTAAATTGTAGGCCAATAGAATCCAGCATCATAAACTTTTCTTGCGGTTAGTTGAGGCCCATAATACCCTCCTGTTGGTCCTGTGTGACAATGGTTTAAGATATATATATATATATATATATATATATATATATATCATCTCCGAATACACATCGGCGTATTATTCCATCTGGACAACTTTTAAACAGATGTGGATCTTCCCAGAAATAGTGTTTTATATCACTGAAGAATTTCTTTCGTTTTTGGTACGACAATCCTTTTTCAAGGAATCCACATACTAAGTAGTTTGCATAGTCTGCAAACCATGGTATTTCATTATAATCTATCTTCATTAGATATTCATCTGGAAAGTTGTCTTGTATGGCCGATTCATTTAGAACTTCTAATTCGGGATTTTCAAGACGAGAAAGATGATCAGCGGCGAGATTTTCTGCTCCTCTTTTATCTCGGATTTCAATATCGAACTCTTGTAAGAGTAAGATCCAACGGATTAATCTTGGTTTGGCATCTTGTTTCGAAAATAGGTATCTAAGAGCAGAATGGTCGGTATAGACCACCGTTTTTGCTAGAACGAGATATGAACGAAATTTGTCAAAAGCAAAGACAATAGCAAGAAGTTCTTTTTCAGTAGTTGTGTAATTTGTTTGTGCTCCTTGTAACGTCTTACTAGCATAATATATAGGTTGAAATCGTTTTTCAATCCTTTGTCCTAAAACGGCTCCCATTGCAAAATCACTTGCATCGCACATAAGTTCAAACGGTAGATTCCAATTTGGTGTTATCATGATCGGCGCATTAGTAAGTTTCTCTTTAAGAATATTAAAAGATTTGATGCATTCATCTGAAAAGATGAATGGAGCATCCTTTTCTAGAAGTTTATTCATAGGAGTGGCAATTTTAGAAAAATATTTTATGAAATGTCGGTAAAAACCGGCATGCCATAGAAAACTCCTAACTCCTCTAACATTGGTGGGATGTGGAAGTTTAGCAATTACATCTACTTTAGTTCTATCCACTTCAATTCCTTCTTTTGAAATTTTATGTCCAAGAACGATGCCTTCTTTAACCATGAAATGGCATTTCTCCCAATTAAGTACTAGATTTGATTGTTCGCATCTAATAAGCATTCAT
Source organism: Rutidosis leptorrhynchoides (assembly GCF_046630445.1). Lineage (NCBI taxonomy): Eukaryota > Viridiplantae > Streptophyta > Magnoliopsida > Asterales > Asteraceae > Rutidosis > Rutidosis leptorrhynchoides. Next base: position 149,447,444 of record NC_092337.1, read on the forward strand.
TCCAGATTAACTAGACATGATTCAAATGTATCACCGAAGACTGAAAAGTCATCCATGAAAACTTCCATGCATTCTTCTATCATGTCGTGAAAAATCGCCATCATGCACCTTTGAAAGGTTGCAGGGGCGTTAAAAAGTCCAAATGGCATGCGTTTGTAAGAAAAAGTACCATAAGGGCACGTGAACGTGGTTTTCTCTTGATCTTCGGGTGCTATTGGAATTTGAAAATATCCAAAAAATCCATCTAGAAAACAATAGTAACTATTTCCGGCTAATCTTTCCAACATTTGATCAATAAAAGGTAAGGGAAAGTGATCTTTTCTGGTGGCGTCATTTAATTTTCTATAATCAATACACACACGCCATCCTGTTACAGTCCTAGTAGGAATAAGCTCATTTTTCTCATTTATAATGACAGTCATGCCACCCTTCTTAGGTACGCATTGAACTGGGCTTACCCATGGACTATCAGAAATTGGATAAATTAAACCTGCATCATGCAGTTTAATAATTTCTTTTTTAACAACATCTTGCATATTAGGATTTAGTCTTCGTTGGCGTTGCACATACGTTTTATGACCTTCTTCCATAAGGATTTTATGTGTGCAATACGAAGGACTTATTCCTTTAATATCATGAATCTTCCATGCAATAGCTGGTTTATGAGCTTTCAACACAGAAATGAGTTGTGATTTCTCATTTTTAGTAATAGAAGACGATATTATTACAGGTAATTCAGATTCACCATGTAAATAAGCGTATTCCAAATGGTTTAGAAGTGGCTTTAACTCTAATGTCGGAGGTTCTTCTATCGATGATTTATATCGATATCTGTCTTCTTCTTTTAGCATTTGAATTTCTTCTGTTGTTGGTTCATATCCATTAGCCATTAGTGTGGCTAACATTTCAGCTTCATCAATTTTTTCAGTTCCTTCTCCTAAAGAATATTCTCCTGTTCCTTGTAATTCTGGAAATTCTTCTAACAATTCTGCATGTGAATCTATAGTTTAAATATAATAACATGTATCATCTGCAGATTGCGGTTGTTGCATTGCTCTATCAACTGAAAAGGTAACACTCTCGTCCTCTATACTTAGGGTCAGTTTCTTACCAAACACGTCTATCATTGCTTTAGCAGTGTTTAAGAATGGTCTTCCTAATATGAGAGGAACTTGAGAATCTTCTTCCATGTCCAGAACAACAAAATCTACTTGAAATACTAAAGTACCAACTTTAACTAGCATGTTCTACATTATCCCTCTAGGATATTTTATTGATCGATCGGCTAGTTGTATGCTTATTCTTGTTGGTTTCAATTCTCCAAGGTCTAGTTTAGCGTATAGTGAATACGGCATTAAATTTATACTAGCACCTAAGTCTGCTAATGCTTCTATTGAACTAAGACTACCCAGAAAACATGGAATTGTGAAACTTCCTGGATCAGATAATTTTTCTGGTATCTTATTCAACAGTACTGCAGAACAATTAGCATTCATAGTAACAGCCGAGAGTTCTTCCATTTTCTTTCTATTCGTGATTAGATCTTTCAAGAATTTAGCATATCTAGGCATTCCTGAAATCACATCAATGAAAGGAAGATTTACATTTATCTGTTTAAACATATCCAAGAATTTGGATTGCTCGGCTTCAAGTTTTTCTTTTTTCATTTTACTCGGGTAAGAAAGTGGTGGTTGGTATGGTTTAACATAAGGTTTAGCCTTAACTGTGTTATCTTCATTAACCTTTTCAACTACCGGTTCTTTTTCCTTATCTTGATCAGGTTGTGGTTCTTGTAGAGTAGGAATAGCTTCATCAGAAGTTACAGGTATTTCAGGTGGTTTAAGTGTTGTACCACTTCTTGTGGTAATGGCTTTAGCTGTTTCATTCCGGGGGTTAGCATTTGTATCACTAGGTAAACTTCCCGATTTTCTTTCACCTATTAACCTTGCTAGGTTACTTACTTCTTGTTCCAAGTTTTGAATAGAAGCTTGTTGATTTCTAAATGCTTGAGCATTTTGTTCATTAGTTTGTTTTTGAGATGTGAAAAACTGCGTTTGAGTTTCAACTAGCTTTGTCATCATATCTTCTAAATTCGGCTTTTTATCATCAGTTTGTGGTGGTTTGTTTTGAAAATTAGGTCTTTGCTGATTGTAAGTATTATTGGATACTTGTTGATTGCTAGGACCTTGTTGATTGTTGTATGGAATATTTCGGTTATAATTCTGGTTTTGATTGTAAATCGGTCTTGGCGGTTGATAATTATTCTGATAATTATTTCCAGACCTTTGGTTTAGATATGAAACATTCTCTCTTTGTTCCATTGTTAATTCAATACTGAGACAATCTTTTGTCAAATGTGGTCCTCCACACTACTCACAACTAATTCGTATTGAGTGGATATCTTTAGTCATCTTTTCCATTCGTCTCTCGACAGCATCTATCTTTGCGGAAATGGAATCTAAGTCATGGCTAGAATCGGCTCTAGCTGCTTTAGATGATCTAACGATATCTTTTTCTTGGTGCCACTCATGTGAGTGGGAAGCAGTGTTATCAATAATTTTGTAAGCATCAGTTTCTGTTTTCTTCATAATAGAACCACCAGCTGCTATATCGATGTCTTTCCTTGTAGTGATGTCGCATCCTTGGTAGAATATTTGTACTATTTGACAGGTGTCTAAACCATGTTGCGGACATCCTCTTAATAACTTTCCAAATTTAGTCCACGCCTCATATAGAGTTTCATTCGGTTTCTGTGTGAACGTAACAATTTCTCCTTGAAGTCTTACGGCTTTAGATGCCGGAAAGAATTGTTTAAGAAATTTTTCAACTAAAACGTCCCATGTATCAATCGCCCCTTCAGGTAACGATTCTAACTAACTTTGGCTTCTCCCTTTAAAGTCCAGATAAATAACATGAGATATATCTGTTCATCCTCCACTTCTCTTATTTTAAATAGTGTGCAGATCCTATTAAAGGTACGAAGATGTTCGTTTGGATCTTCCTTCGGCGCACCACTAAATTGGCATTGATTAGTCACCATATGTAAAATTTGTCCTTTGATTTCATAATCTGGCGCATTAATGTCTGGATGAGTAATTGTGTGACCTTGGCCAGTGCGTTTAGCTCTCATTCGGTCTTCCATACTTAAAGGTTCTGTTACTTCCATAATTGAATTTGTTGAATCTGAATCACTAGAGGATTCTGATTTAATGGTTCGTTCCTCAACAATTTCTGTTTGAATGATTGGTGGTTCCGGAGGAAAATTTAATGGTTCAGGATCTATGAATTGTCCCTGAATATTCTCCGGATTCTCAATTGTGAGGTCGGGTTCAAAAAATGGATTATCGGAAATTTGAACTGGAGTACTTGGTCGACTGGATGATGATTCTAAAGAAAAATCAACGGCGGTAATATTAGCTAAATGTCTTGATCTAGTTACAGGTGGTGAACGTACAAAAGATGGTGAACGTCTTGCTCGGTGCATTCACTGAATATCCTATTAGTTTTTTAAAAGGAAAGAAAAATTATATAAGTTATCCAATTAATAGACTTTTCTGATTTTGCCCACGTTTCGAATAGCCAAAAGATGCAGCAGAGGGGCAGGATTCGTTTGGTCTCAATATAATTGAGGACTGTTTGGCTCCAATAACCCGGTCCACGTACAAATCCAACTATTACTACGAACCAGAAAATTTTGATGTCTATCAATTTAACCACTTAAAATAAATTTTCGTAATTTTAAGAAATTTAGATAAGAAGTAGAGAAAATTCTAAATCCTAAAAACTTGAATAGCGAGAAATAAGAAAGTAAAAGAGCGCGTCGAAAAAGAAAAGGGTTGAAAAATAAAAGGCGTCGAAAAATAAGAAATAAAAAGAGTGACTTATAAAACTTTAAAACACTCGACTAACCCAACCTTATTACTACCAATAACTTAAAATTATAATCGCAAATTGAGATTACTAATTGGAATGATAATTGATACATAGGTAAAAGGCGTCTAAAAATATTAAAGCTTATAAGAAAAACTATATCCCAAATGGCAATAACTTAAAAATGCACTAAAATTTAAAAAGGCGTCGCAAAATTCTAAAGTACCTAGATCTTAGTCTAAAGAAAAAGCACTTAAGGGATTTTACGGCAGAGCCTAAAAATCTAGAAATAAAAATAACTATGGCAAAAACTATGAATTAATAACTAAATATGAGCGAAAAATACAAAAATTACGCTAAAAACAAATAAAAAGGGACAAAATATAAAAATATACTAATAGTTGTAAAAATTACAATTTTTATAAAAATATTATTTTTATATTATTTATTTTATAAAACTATTAAGTTTATATAAATTAGTTAACTAATTAAAACTAAATAATACAAAATAATAAAATTAAAACTAAATATTATAATAATAATAACCTAATTAGGGTTAAAGTAATAATAATATAAATAAACCCCGTAATAAATGCTGAATTAGGGTTGCAGTTGGCGTGTCAGACACTCTCATGCGATCGCATGAGATTTTGCCTTCGGGCTCATGCGATCGCATAAGCTGAGGTTTTGGGCCAGGATACGGGATGTAACAGTATCTGGACTCGAGTGTTTTTTTTTTTTTTTTTTTTTTCTGTTTTGCTGTTTTAATAAAAAAAATTATGTAATATATTTATATAAATTAAATAAAACTTATTTTTTTTTAAAATAAAGATAAAGACAATTTTTTATATAACTTACAAACTCTTAAAAATATTTATATTTCTGTTTTTCTTTTTATATTTTCGAATATTTAAAATGTATTTTTACAAAAGCGTATTTTTTTTATAAAAGTAAACTAAAATTAAATTTTTTTTTTTTATTTAGCGTTGCACTTCCGGCTTTTAAGCTAGATTTCGAGTCCCCGGTAGCGGCGCCAAAAATACTTGAAGTCAAAGCTAAGGGGTATAAAATACTATTAATTTTACTAGGAAATACTATTAAATATGCTACAATTTTACACAAGATATTTATTTATTTATAGAATGGATATACTTAAACCTTGCTACAACACTTATAGGCAGTGTACCTAATCGTACAATAGTGTAGTTTTTAGTAAGTCTGGTTCGTTCCACAGGGAATCTTTTTCACAAATCTTAACGCTATATTAGTTTAATTTTATAAAAATACAAATATATAAATAAAAGTAATATTATTATTATAAAGGGGGATTTTTACCGTTTAATGACCGGTTTGTCGATTTTAAAACTTTAGTTGCAGTTAAAACAAAATGTAAAAATATTAAATAAATAAAAGACTTAATTTAAAGCGTAAAGTAAATAACGATAATGAAATTGCAATAAATAAAAGTGCGATAAAATAAACTTGCGATAATTAAAAAGTACGATAATTAAAAGTGCAATTAAATACAATAACAATAAATAAAAGTGCGATAATTAGAAGTGCAATTAAATATAAAATAAAGGAAATTAAATATGAAATAAAAGAATTATGCTTATTTAAACTTCCGTAATCATGATGTTTGACGTGTTGATTTTAGTTTTATGCCCATGGGTTAATTGTCCTTTGTCCTGGATTATTTAATATGTCCATCTGGTTTTTGTCCATAACAGTCCATCAGTCATAAATATAAAGTGCGAGTGTCCTCGTCAAATTATTCTTATACCCGAAGTTAAATATTCCAACTAATTGGGGACTTAAACTGTAACAAGGTTTTAATACTTTGTTTAATAATTACACCAGGATGTCGACTGCGTGTAACCCAAGGTTTTAATACTTTGTTATCAATTATGCCAAGTGTCCTTGTACATAATTTCACCCCTGTTTTAATAATTCTAGTGGTTATTAATCCATTCCCGTGTCCGGTTAAATGAACGATTATTCGTACATATAAATACCCTGCCCATCGTATCCGATCGAGTGTATATGGTTATTTATAGGGACGTCCAATTGTAAATCTTTATATTAACATTAACAAATTATCATTTAGTTAAACAAATACAAACCCCATTAATAGCCCATAGTCTAATTTCCACAAGTGTCGTTCTTTTGTCCAAACCCCAATTATGGTACAAAGCCCAATTACCCAATTTTAGTAATTAGCCCAACATCATGATTACTTCGTTTTAAATAAGCATAATAATAACTTAGCTACGAGACATTAAATTAAAAAGGTTGAACATAACTTAAAATGATTAAAAATAGCGTAGCGTTACACAGACAGAATTTCGACTTACACCCTTACAACATTCGCTAACATACCCTTATTATTAGAAATTAAAATTAAAATTAAAATATAAATATATATATATATATAATTTACGTATGATGAAGAAGGAAAAAGATGTGTTTTTGTGGTGCACCAAAGCTCGATTTTTATAGGCATGTGGGCTGGAACTGTGCACCATGCGATCGCATGGATTTATGCCTTCCAGGCCATACGATCGCATGGCCAGCTGGGGAGAGCCACATTTGGTTGTTTTCTTCTGCCGACGTTTATTTAAATATAATATAATATATATATTAATTTTAAGAATTAATTATATATTATATTATATTCATATGCATAGTTGACTTGTAATTTTTAGTCCGTTGCGTCGAGTGTTGAGAGTTGACTCTGGTCCCGGTTCTGGATTTTCGAACGTCCTTGCGAATAATTTTAATATCTTGTACTTTGCGTTTTGAATCTTGTACTTTTGTAATTTTGAGACGTTTCTTATCAATAATTGGAACCTTATTGATTGTATTTTGTACTTTTGAGCTTTTTGGTCATTTGCGTCTTCAATTCGTCGAATCTGTCTTTTGTCTTCACCTTTTATTATTTAAACGAATATCACTTGTAAATAGGACAATTGCAACTAAAAGCTTGTCTTTCTTGAGGAATAATGCTATGAAATATATGTTCGTTTTTAGCATTATCAATGTGCCTCTACGAATAGAAGGCAATAATAATAGTACGTGACCCAATGGTCGTTACAAATTCATCGTTTCAAAAGTAACATAGTTTGAATGCAAATTAAATGTTTCATGCGAAGACATCTCTAATAAGCGCAGCGGGAGTCTACAAAGCATGGCAACTACAGCGGAAGCAATCAAACCTTAAGCACCTGAGAAAAACATGCTTAAAAACATCAACACAAAGGTTGGTGAGCTATAGTTTAAGTACAACAGTAATGTAAGGTAGGCCACGAGATTTCAGTATTTCAAAACAGTATGAAAAGTATATGTATAACCGTGGGCACTTGGTAACTAACTTTACGTAAATAACACCTCCTAAAAGTACACTTGGCGAGTGCGTAAGTTTACGAAGTATTAAACACCCGTTAAATGCTAGCGCTACTAGCCCTAGTGGGGATGTCAAACCCTATGGATCCATATCTAAGATTCGCGTTCACCGGTTCAAAGACCAATGACTAAACGTTACCGAGCTAAGGGGAAAGTTTATGTCGTTGTATCACCCACACATATATAAAGTCTAATTGCTCGTGCCTAGTATGTAAAACGTAAAATGCGCATGTATTCTCAGTTCTCAAAATAGTTAAAGTAAAAAGGGATGCTATAACTCACAGTGGCAAGTAGTAAAAGTCGATACGCGGGAATAGTAAGCAAGTGGTAGGTTCGGAAGGTCCTCAACCTAAGTCAAAAGTTAATAAGTCATTAAATCATTCCCAAAGGTTTAAAAGTATGTAAATTAGGTCTTAAGTATCATCATCATTCATCATTAATCAAAAAGTGTAAAGTAAGTTTCAATCAAGAATAGAGTTTGAAATAAAGGCTGACTTCGTTCAGTCGCCACGACCTCGATACAAACTGAAATAAGGTGAGACTAGTGGCCATAGCTCCGTATATGAGTCCCCTAGAGGCTGAACAATTTCCAGAACCAAACTCGTCTTCGTTTGACCGTGGCGATGGTTTAAGTGCGAGTAGGTCAGAAATTTCAGCACAACGTTAATAGGGTGTAGTGATTTTCGGAGGGCCATAGATCCTAAACCGTAACTCGGATTAAGACGAGGTCTAAACAGAAAATCATCTACTCAAACCGAACTAGCTGGAAATAAGCTTTTCCAGTAGCCCAGGTTACTGATCAGTTCCAGAAACAGTAAGTAAAGGTGTTCCGGTGGGTTCTTGGTGTTTGATGCTCATCACGGTTCTCATCCTTGATGCGTATAGCTTCAAGTGTACAACTTTTTGATGTGTTTGCATCATATTAACCAAGTTTTGACCATCATAGCACTAGTGTAAGTCTAAGATATGTAGCACAACTCAATTAAGGGTTGTAAGCAGTTTGATGAACCAAAGTTACATCAAGATCTTAGATCCGACACATACATGAGTTCTAATAGTAATATTAAGCTACAAACTTGAAAGTAAACTAAATAATCAAGATCTTAAGTTGTAGAACTTAGATCTCAGCTAGATCTTAAAGATCCTAGACTAGAAAGTCTAGATCTAGTGTTCTTAAGTTAGATCCTAAGTTATAGAACTTGGATCTTCACTTTAATGAAACCATAAGTTATGAAACTTAGATTTTCATCTTGTAAAATGTATGTAAGCTTATAAGCACTTATTTACAACAAAATTAGAAGACCATAAGCTATAGAAACTTAGATCCAACACAAGTGTATGAAGTTATAACTAGAAAGTTATACTTCCATGTTCTTGAACTTATAAAGTTAACTTTAGTTTCAAGAAATATGAGATCAAGCTTAACTAGTAATACTTGACCAAATTAACAACATCACAACTTTAAAGTACTTATAAAAGAAAGAAATAAACTAAAGTTACAAGTATTATGTTCATGTTTGTTTCATACTTAAGAAGATTCAAATCAAAGTTTAGATCTTAGGATTTAAGTCTACAAAACATGAACACAAGTATGATTATGAAACTTATGAACTTTAAATCTTATAACATTTTAAGTGTAGAACCATAAGTTATAGAACTTAGATCCTTGTTCTTGGTTATTCATCAAACAAAGATGAAAGTAACCAAGATTACATGAAAATACAAGTTAGAAAACTTGATCTTTAACAACAACAACAAACAACAAGTAATCAAAACAAGTAAAATGATGATACTAGTGGCGGTTTTAGGAAGAAAAAGAAAGAAGAAAAGAAGTTGTTACTTACAAAGTTAGAGAGAAAAATGAGATAAAAGTGTAGTAAGAGAAGTGGTGCAAGTATGTGTGTGAAGAGTGAGGTAGAAACTAGTTAATAAGTAGCAAATAAAAATGAAAATGGATCTCCCTTTCTCCCCATACAAACCGTCGGCCAAGGGGCTCAAAGGGGAAGGGTCAACTTGCTTCTTTCATGCATGGGTGATGGTGAAAGCTTAGAATGGTAATAAAGTTAAATTGCATGGGAGCTTGGTGCTAGCATGCTTGACAAGTCTCTTCATACTTAACTTAATTAATCCATGTTTATCATTAATAAAACACTAGCTTAAAAGTGGGCTTACTTAGTTCATTAAGAAGGTAGGGTGGGCTTCCAAGTCCATGTACATTAATAAAAGCCCAAGTATGTAACAAATAACCAACAAATAAATAAAAAGCCCAAGTAATTAACTACTAACATTAGTTAATTAAAAATGATTAATAATAATTAATCATGTACGTAAATAATATTTGAAATATTATTCGTGAAAAGTACGTATGTCACAAAGATAAGTCGGGACATGTAAAGTCAAATACGGTAACAAGTAAATGTATAAAAATACTTTTATTAACACGCAAGTATTAATAATAAATATTAATAATAAAAGTTGGAAAATCCAGGGTCGTTAGACTCATGATCTGAGAATAACACAAATTCCGCTGGTAGAAGATAATGGTGCCACGTGTCTAAACTTCGAATGATGGCATAAAATTCTCTATCGTATGTAGAGTAGCGACGACGTGCATCATTCAATTTTTCACTAAAGAAAGAAACGGGTCTTCGATTCTGACTTAGAACACCGCCAATGCTAACTCCCGAGGCATCGCATTCTACCTGAAAAACATCCACAAAATTAGGTAATGCCAATATAGGAGCTTGTGTTACCTTAGACTTTAAAGTGTTAAATGCTTCTGTTGCGGCAGCAGTCCATGAGAATTTACCGCCTCTCATGCATTCGGTAACCGGAGCTATGATCGTACTAAAGTTGCGTATAAAACGACGATAAAATGACGTGAGTCCATGAAAACTCCTGATTTCGTGGAGTGTAGTGGGCAATGGCCAGTCAGTTATAGCCGCAACTTTAGACTCATCCATTCTAATATCGTGGCCAGAAATAACGTAGCCCAAAAATGTTACCTCAGGTACAAGGAAATGACATTTGGTACCGTTGGCGTACAACTTATGTTCCCTTAAAACAACAAAAACCTGCTTCACGTGCTCCAAATGTTCGGCAAGAGTGGTGCTAAATACAAGGATGTCATCAAAATAGACCACAACGAATTTACCAATAAACGATTTAAAAACATGATTCATCAATCTCATGAATGTGCTCGGCGCATTAGATAATCCATTTGACATTACCATCCACTCGTACAAGCTGTCACGTGTCTTGAAAGCCGTTTTCCATTTATCCCCCGGTCTCATACGAATTTGGTGGTACCCGCTTCTCAAGTCAATTTTGGAGAAGAGAGTGGAGCCGTGTAAGTGGTCCAATAAATCATCAAAACGTGGAATAGGAAACCTGTATTTGATGGTGATTTTGTTGATGGCATGACTATCGATACACATAGTGAAGGTACCACCTTGCTTAGGTACTAATAAAGCTGGAACGGCACACGGGCTCATGCTTTCCAGAATCAATCCCTTAGCCAAAAGTTCCGATACTTGCCTTTGTAGCTCATCAAATTCTTTTGGGTTCATGCGATAAGCCGGTTTGTTAGGGATGGACGACCCCGGTACGAAGTCAATACAATGTTGGATGTCTCACACAATGGGCAATCCGGTAGGGATCTCGTCCGGAATGACATCCGAGAACTCACTCAGCAAAGGTTGCACCTCTGTTGGAACAAAATCTATGGCCTGGTTTACCTCTTCAACTACAAGTGCAAGGATAAAGGTACTGTTTTGGACAGCTTGTTCAAACGCTGATCGTTTCAGAAACAGTGCAGACTCCTCAGTATGTGTTTGACGAGCATCGAATGGAACGAGAGTAATAGGGACCCCATCCTTCCGAAAACTATACGTATTACGGAACCCATCATGAAGAGTTTTCCGGTCATATTGCCAAGGTCGGCCGAGTAAAATGTGGCATGCGTCCATTGGTATGACTTCACACCAAACCTCATCATTGTATTTCGAACTGATATAGAACTTGACCAAACATCGTTTAGTGACCTTGATGTGGTTCCCTTTTTTTAACCATGTCAATTGATATGGTTCCGGATGAGCTTCTGTTTTCAACCCCAATTTCTCGACCATAATGGATGACACGACATTTTCACAACTTCCTCCATCGATGATCATGGTACACACTTTACCCTTTGACGTGCACTTAGTGCGAAAGATTTTGTGTCGCAGCCATGAATGATCATCTGTTGACCCACCTGTTGTGGTGCTCAACAGTCATTGAATAACCAACGACTCACCTCAGTCAGCATACACCAATTCCACAGGAACCTCCAATAGTTCCTCTTCATTGCCATCAGTATCGTACTTAACCTGTTCAACACAATCATCAGTTACAGTGACGGTCTGTTGGTTTGGACAGTCACGCGAATAGTGACCCAAGCCCTGACATTTAAAACATTTGGGGTGCTCGGATGTGATTTGGTGGCGCATTACTACCAGATGCTTGCTCAGTCTTGCCCTTAACTGTTGGTACTGGTGGTGTTTTTGTGTTAGAAACATAACACGTAACACTCAACTTCCCTTTACTCCGGTTATGTGGTTTTTCATTTTTTAAAGCCAGTCTACAGACATCAGTGTAAGACCAAAACTGTTGTAAGCTAACAACATCAACGATATCGGGTAGGAGAGCCCCAAGAAATCGAGCTATTATCTGTTCATCTTCTTCTTCCGCATCACAACGCATTCGAAGTTTGTCAAACTCACGGATGAGCTCTCCCACAGTCAATGTGCCCTGCCTCAGATTGTGATAATCTAGAAAAGCCTCTTGCCAATGATTTTCGGGCAAGAACTTTCCTTTCAAAAGCTTTTTCATTTTCTCCCACGTTTCAACCTTTGATTTTCGGGCTAAAACGCGTTGCTTCTTAACATGATCCCACCATAGGGACGCGTGTTTGCGTAGGCGAATGGCAACCAACTTGACTTTCAGGTGTTCGGGAACATCCTTCAAGTCAAACACACGCTCAACTGTGCTAAGCCAATCAAGAAAGTCGTCAGGGTGAGTATCTCCAGCGAACTCAGGGATTTCAACTTTCATACCGATGCCCCGAAGCGGATCAATATTATAACCCTCACGAAATCCTCTATGACGACGACCAAAAGGATTTTCAGCGTCAGACTGTTCATAGGTCTGATCCGAATCCGTTTCCTCCCAACCATGTTGAAATTCCAACTCCTCAATTCGTCTTTGAAGGCGTTCGATCTCCGCATCTCGTGGATCTTGTTCGTTGCCTCGGCCGGTGTTTCTGCAGACTCCACGGCCTCGTCCACGGCGTGCTCGTTCGACCGGTTTTATTTTTCCTTCACCTTGGATCGGTTTCAAGGTTTCCTCCGCAACGGGTGGTTTAGCCCCCCTCGGGTGATCCCAATCGCTGTCTAAAAAAAAAAAAACTCTTAACAATAATCTGCAATGTCAACAAACTATATATCCGTTTAGTAATAATTTGATAAAACTTAAATATAAAATAGAATAAACCAATAATAATAAAGAAAAAGCATCTAGGAAGTTTTTGAAAGTAAGTAGATGATGGAAGTGATGGTGGAGGGAAAAGTGAGGTTTTGATTTTTGGTTGATATGTTTAAATTTTCATCTCCCGCTCCAAAAAAACAGCATTCAATAAAGACCGGTTTTACCTAAAAAGAGGTTTCTAAAGTTACACAATAGAGACCGGTTTCTATATAAAACAGGATTCTAAAGTCGAAACCGATTTCTATAAAAAACCTGTCCCTAAACTCTATAATAGAGACAAGTTTTTTGAAAAAATCGATTCCTATTTCCCGTCAAAATTAAAACCAGTCTCTATTATCTTTAGAAAGGTGTTTTTTCACACTCCACAAAAAACGGGTTCCTTTTGGGAGTTCCTATTCTCATTTATGTAGTAGTGTCAAATGGCTAGATTCAAAACATGAAAGCAAAACTCTAACACAAAACGAGCACACAATATCTGCCAATTAACGCGCCTAACCAGAGCCTAAAAGTACCAAACCGGCCAAGAAAAACAAGGAAGCAACAAACTTTAAGCATGCAGCAAAAGCAAGGTATAAAACCAAATTTAACAACTTCTAAACTAAAAACCGTCACTAAACTTAACCAAACAACCGACTAAATAAATCCGAAGCACACTTTAGTTCATTTAGTTGTTTATTTTTTATTGCGTTTTTTACTTCTATCATTCTCTTTTATCGATTTCATTAAAATATGTCCTTGGTCGAGCGGCGAACACTCAATTTTTTTAAATGATGTTTGGTTCTCAAGTTAGACTCTAGTCATTTTCAACTCGTTACATGATTTGCCGATAAAAAAAAAAGCAACATAAAATTGATATGTAAGAAAATTCTGGTGACATCAAGTTGTGGACTCTTTTGTAGACTTACGGAATGAGAAAGAAGTAAGCCAATTAATGCGCATAAATCTATTCTCTCTGTTAGATAATATGAACCCGTTGATCTATTATTCATTATCGAAATAGTATTTATAGATTACATATAAACCCTAATCATCTAATTAACCCTAATAGACCCAAGCCCACAAACGGACTTGGGCCTAACCTAATCCGTCTAACACTCCCCCGCAGTCCGAGCGGCGAAATCGCGAAAGCTCTGACTGGAAGAAAACCCTAATAATGAAAAAAATTAACAAATAAACAAAAAATAACTTCTTTTTTTTCTCTTATTTGCCGCATCAAATAAACTGATATTCGCTGATAGAGTTGCAGATTTCTTGACGGTTTCTCCTTTTCCGTAGCGTTTTTTTTCTTTTACGCCGTGGCTTGCTGTGCCTAAGGATCAAGTACCGCTTTGATATGCTACTTTTGGCGACGATAACCGTATTCAACGCTGCAAAAGATTCTTTTTTTTTTTTTTGTATTCCTCTTTTTTCGGGATTTGGAACCTACTCAAGCTAGGCGGCTCAGCCCCACGCCGATTATTATTAAATGCGAGAAAAGAAAGTACGAGAACCAAAAACAAAAATAAATAAAGGATTACAACTAAAAAGGAATTAAGATTGTGAGATCATGGTGTACGCGCTCACCGAGACAAAAGTTTTTTTTTTTTTTTTTTTAGTTTCAGATTTTACGGCAACTAAACTGAATAATTAGTGCTGTTGAGAGAATAAAAAAAATTGAAAAGAAACGTTGATTGTTTCTTGAACGGCTTTGAATGGTAACAACGCATTAAAAAGAATCATTGATTGATTAGGTTGGTAGGATAGAAATAACAAAGAAACACTTGTTTTGTAAACAATAAGACTTGGGTCAGAACTTGCGGCTGGTAGCAATTTAATCGGTTTAGAACCCAAAAAAAAATAATTACTATAAGATAAACAATCAGAAAGACGACGACGGCCAGTAGTTCCACAAGAAAAGAGAAAAGGAAAAAATAGACATTAGAGATGATAGGTTTCAAGGCAGGAAAATTAAAGTTTTTTTGAAAGAAAATATAAAGTAAGATGGAAAAGGAAACGCATTGAAGAAAAAGAGGAATATTTTGTCAAAAAAATCTATTTGCAGCATTGAAGAAAATTGGTATTGTCAACAAAGTTCTCTGCCTAAGTCCTGCTAAATCCTTAGGCAAAGCAAGTCACGACGTATAAAAAAATGACGTTACGAAAAAGGAAACGCAGTCAAGCAAGACACAACGATATCAGCAAAATCAGTCTATTTGGTGCAACAAATAAGAAAAAAAAATATCTTTTATTTCATTATTTAATGTTTATTGTTTTGTTTCAGTCCGAACTTTCGCGATTTCGCCGTTCGGACTGTAGGGGAGTGTTAGACGGATTAGAAGGCCCAAGTCCGATTGTGGGCTTGGGTTCGTTAGGGTTTCTAGATTTATTAGGGTTATGTAATCTATAAATACGGTATCACAATAAAGTAATAATCAAGGAGTTTCATTCTATAACACTCTCCACTCTCAATACGCCGATGACACTATCATTATCGCTTAAATTTCCATAGAAGAAATGGTATGCATTCGTCAAATTTTAGATTGTTTTACTCATGTTTCCGGTTTACATATTAATTCTTCTGATTTTAGAATGATAACTTGGGAACCTATTATTAGATAAGTTAAAAAGAAGTTAGTCGGGTGGAAGGGAAGATGCCTTTCGACGGGTGGTAGACTAGTCTTGGTCAATTCGGTCTGAACTAGCTTACCGTCTCACCATATGTCATTGTTTAAGGTTCCTACAGGAGATATAAAAAAATTGGAGGCTCTTAGACGAAATTTTGTATGGGGTGGAGATTCGTGTGTAAAGAAGAGGGCACTTGTGAAGTGGAGTAAGGTATGTCTTCCCAAGGAATATGGAGGGCTCAGTATTGTCCCTGTAAGAATTAAGAATTTAACTATATTGACAAAATGGTGGCAAAAAGATAGTGCAAATAAAATTCAATCATGGAAGCATATGTTGTTTAATTCAAGTGAAGTCATGTGTGGAAATGTGCTTTCTGGTCTCTCTCGGGTTAAGATGGGGCATTTCGCCTCGATGTGGCGGGAATTAATAGAGCTCCAAATCATAGATGAATTATTTGATATTCTTTGCTCACAAAGTTAGAAATGGAAAATTGGTAATGTATCGAGAATTTTATTTTGAAAAGACATTTAGTTGGGAATTTCTAAGTTGAGGGACCAATTTCCGGCTCTTTATCGAATATCCTCTAAACGAAATGCGCAAGTGTCAGAAATTGGAAGTATGGATGAGAACGCGTTAGTGTCGGAATATGGAAGTATGGATGAGAACGCGTTAAGCTTTGTTAACTGTCCGTTAAGTATTCAACGGTACTTACTTGCGTTTTGTGTATTTAATTGAATTAAATGCATATTTAGTTCTTGAAGAACTACGATAATTAATATGTGAATATATTAATCAGAAAACTTATTTCATGTTTTGAAATACTGAGAAAACGATACGGTTTTAAGAACTGCAACAGATGTTTTTCGAGACTGCGAAAGGCTCAATTTTTAATAAAATAATTATTTTTAATAATTATTAACTTTAAGAAAAATATATTAATTTATTATAGATTTAACGAACTAAACTTGGTGGGATGCGTTTTAACGACCGCTTAACGTTTCGGGAATTCGGTTTCGGTTACCGGCAACTAGAAACGAACCACACTTAGTGAACAAGCAAGCCAAAACATAATATAATTCACTTTTAATAATTATTTTATATGATTATTATATTTTAAAAATAATTTTAATTTATTAGAATTTTTATAGATTAAAAACGCGAGAATTTAACGTTTAGCGATTCGGTTCGCGTTTTCGGTTAACGAAACCTATCGGGCTACACAATAAAGGTACTAACTAGTCAAAATAAAGTCCATGAACTCCCTTGTGGGCCTCTTGGCCAAAATTCACCATCCATGGGCATCCCTTGAATAATTTTGGCCCACTTGTTCTTATAACCCTAATCACTTTTCACAAAAACAAAGCGTGCATCCTCCCTCCTCTTTCACGAATGACCAAAAGCAGCTCCTAGACACCATCATCTCTTCGACACCTTCAAGACCAAGATCACCTTCAATTAGTTGCTTGCTCGCTTGCCCGGTCACATATTCTTGTTCCTCGCGACGAACTCTACACATCTATCCATTCAATTTCTCTATTTGGGTATAAATCCTATGAACGCTAAGTTTAATTATCTGATTTATATATTATTACATGGTACTAGATGTCATATTGCTAAATTGATTGCGATTGTATGCGTTACTAGTCGTTATAATGCTCGGTTTGCATGTTTAGGTTAAATCACGAATTCAATTGCTATGCTACTGATATGATGACTAAGTTTTCTGTAAATAAAAAATATTTAGATGAAAATCAATCGAAAATTTAGTAACTCTTCTCGCAAGAATCGCGTGATTTCGTTATGTATAGCTCTAGTTATGCTTGTTTGAATTTTCGACGTGTTATTATGCTCTAATCTGAAAACTGCGATTTGTATGTTTGGAATTGATGCATGAACTGATGTCTATTGGATAGATATTTGATAAACACTCAAATTGGACAAGGATATCATGTCGTTTGGACTTGTAAAACTCATTTTATGCTTACTTAACCGTTTACAATAAAACTTGCTAAAGAATGTTTTTATTTTGAAATAAACGACTACTTAACAAGATTTCTGGAAAATAAGCCTTTGTATTTTGAAAATTACATGATCATTAATTAATCTTTCGTGTAGACTTTATGTGCTAGTTGTCTTTAGATGTCCGGATAATCGTACCTGAAAATGGTTACTTAAATCGAGTTGAATCTGTCTCGTTTGGACATATAATGGTCTAGCATGAAGTAGAAATTGTTTTGGAACTTTAGCTTCTGATATGTTATGATTTGAGTATTAAGGATCATATGTAATTTGTATGTTAATCTCTGAAAACTCTATTTGCTATGTGCTTAGTGCATGTTAAAACCATAGGTCTGAATTCTGTGTAAATCAGAAAGTCCGACTTGTTTGGAAAAACTGTACAAATTAGCTACATGAAATGCTTAGATATTTTTATAGATCAAACTTTGGGATGTTTGTGAAATTCTCTCACTGGTCTTGTGTGATTTGTGTGTTTCTAGATTAAATGAGAATTTTTATAAAACTGATGCGCGAACACATCTGAACTAGAAAGATTTGCATGCTACGTGAGTTCTAGGAATCGTATGATAGTGTGATTGGTCTTTTTAGAAATCTTATGACATGTACTTGGGATCTGGAGTTTATCATAATTTCTTTATGTGTCATTTGTGAATAATGCTTGTTCGTTTGCATGACTTTCGTGAACACTTACGGTAACTGAACTAGAAAACGTTAAATTGACGAACGAATGTTTGAAACTATTTAGTTGACCTTTGTTTGATTTTGTGACATCATTGACATGACCTACTGATGTAGTTGACTTAGGTTGACCAACTTGACTAAGATTGACTTTTGTTAGCTTGCATGAACTAATTGACTTTGTGTTGACTTTTACTTTACAAGTATGTCGGTCTGAGCAATAGGACAACTGTACTGTGGATCATCCTATATTGAAATAGACTTATGTAACTATAAATTGATATATCTTGGTTACATTACTCGAACTTAAATAACCAACAAGTCGTTGCTTGTGTAAACTTCAAGTGCACTCAAGGTGAGTCTACAATCTCATACACTTTTCTTTTTTGGATGAGATACATGCTGATTTAAACTGTTTTAAAACTACTTTACAAATTAGACAGGAGTATTTAAACTGATATACATATGAGTTCAATCAAAACGCCCTTAGCTTGAATATCTTATTTACATGAGTAAGCTCGAATCATAGGGACGGATCTGTTATGTAAGACCCGAATATTTTTCCTTGTACATATGTGTAATTAAGTTACTTGTATAGCAGAGGTTTCGTTGTATACTTTAAAAGGGAAAAGGATTCTGGCCAGGCCATCTGCGCGCCGCGCGGGCCAGTGGCGCGCCGCGCCAAAAGCTGCTGACAGCTCATCTTCCTTTTTAATTAATTATGGGTGAGGGCTTTTTGGTAATTACACTTGGGATCCGACTTTAAGGCTTGGGATCAGTTGTTGGAGCCTCATTTACTCCATCTTCAACAACCCTTATCACTCCCAATTTATTCTAGAGAGAGAGTAAGGTCCTAGTGTGAGAAAGCTCAAAATAAGGAAGAAGAAGCTTGAATCAGGTCTAAGTGCAAGCTTTAAAGTTGTTCATCTTCCCTGTAGCTACGTTTTGGTGGTAGTGGTATGCTCTAATCTTGATTTCTTGGTTTTATTTTGATTAAGGGTTAGGGTTTGGGGTAGATGATGAACTTAAAACCCATTTGTGGGTGAATTGGGGGTTTTGGGTGAAATTGGGCCGAGTAGACTCAAAGATGACTAACTAGGGCTTTCAAAGTGTTAAATTGATGTTTATGAACTTAAATTAGTTAGTAAATCACTAGCTCACTTGTGTTGTTAGTTAAAATTGGTTCTAGGGTTATGGTTGACTTGAAATGGGTCAAATGGGTGGGTTTGACCTAGCGGGATAAATTGAGTATGAAAACACCCTAGTTATGTGGTGATGGAAGTCTTAGAACCTTAATCACTAGCTTTTAGTGATTAGTTGGGAGTCTTGACCTTTAATGTGTGATTCTAGTGCAAATGGGTCATAAATGCACTAGTAAGGTTAGTTGGTGGGAAGTCCAACTTATTATGTGAATTAATTGGGAATTAATTGTGTTAGGTGACTCACTTTGAAGGTTACAAGTTATTGTTGGAAATCTCGACAAGTCAAGAAGGTGAGTGGAATGATTATACATGTGTGTATATAATGTATTTACTTGTACGAGATTCGATGTGGGTTTAAGTTCGGGCGATCGATACCACATCGGGTCAATATATGATATGGGTTTAAGTTCGGGCGTTCGATGCCATGTCATGTATGTGTGTGGGCGTGTATAGTGGGTTTAAAGTTCGGGCATTCGATACCACATTACACGTGATGGGCGGGTTTAAAGTTCGGGCGATCGATATCACTCCGGGGTTAGTGTTATAATTCGTTGTACGCTAATGGTTGTTGGGAACACCGATGGGAAATTCGAAGTACCATTCCTTTGTACTATTGGTTAACCATGGTTATGTGTTTGTAGTGTGGCACTTTATATCATTCGAGTTATATATACTATTGTTTGTGCTAGCTTGTGGTCTTGGAGATGTAGCGTTATACCTTGCGTTGGTATGTCTTTTAAATTGCTAGCGTGTATGAGGTAATTGTGTATGTGATTGCAAGTAAGTAGGTTATATATGTATGTGTATAATTATTGCATTCACTAAGCGTTAGCTCATGTCATAACCCGTCCTTAACCATAAGAACGCGTTAGATAACGTATGATTTCATTGCGAGGTATTGACCTCTATATGAGACATTTTTGAAAGAAAACTGCATATATTATACATTACAAACCATAACCATTATTTTTGTTACAAGCTTAAGACAATAAAAAGAAGATTAACGTTTAGCGATAATCTTCGACTTACAAACTTTACAAATGATGACAACAACACGGTTTCTAGCATATTTTACAATACAACATCTCGGATATGCAGTTTTATTTTTGACACAAACATGCGTACGCAAGATCCTGGTTAGATCCAACATGATGCAGCGGAAGCTTTAGAAATCACCTGAGAATAGACATGTTTTAAAAAGGTCAACATAAAGTTGGTGAGATATAGGTTTAGTGCCGGCAGCAATATATATATAGACCACAAGATTTCGTATATAAACAGTTTAATAAAAGTATTCTAAGTGGTTGAGCACTTGATAACCATACTTAACATTTTCACGTCGCATATTCCCTTTAATATGAAATCTTACTACACCGTACCAAGTGTAGTCACAAAACGAAGTACTGTGCAACCGTTGAATACTGGTCGTCCAGTCCGGTTGGGGTTGTCAGGCCCGATAGATCTATCAACAGGATTCGCGTTTACAATACCGCTGTAAATATTAGTTACCAAGCTACAGGGAAGTATGCCAGTGGTACAACTCAACGTAGAACATATTTTTCAGTTACTTGTGTCCATATCGTAAAACATAAAATACATGTATTCTCATCCCGAAATATTTAGAGTTTAAAAGTGGGACTATATACTCACTCTTGTCTTGATGATATAAATAATTTGACTCGGTCTTCCGGTTGATATCACGAACCTATCCATATATAATATATCAATATGTTTTCATTTTTAACCAAACGTTATAAATATATACTTGTTATACTTTTAATACTTTGAATAATTCCTTAGTCCGTAGTTAGCAGTCCGATGTTAGTAATTCAATTTTAATGGTTCATTTTTAGATGTTTAATATACCCGCAATGAAATAAATAAAACCCCCAACGAAATCAATAAAACCCCATCGTATATGTGTTGGTCGAGATTAATCTTGACCCATGGTACCGGTGTTGTCAAATGACGTGTTGCGTACATAAAGTACCGGTGTTGTCAAATGACGTGTTGCGTACAATCATGGGATCTTATGATTAATCTTCTCGTGTTGTTTACGGGTGATCCTGAACCATATAAAATTGAATTATAAGTACATATATATAAAATATCATGTTATCTTAGAAATATGTGATTTATATCATTTTTTTCCAATTGATCCCGTAGTTGAAATGATCTAGGATAACCAATTTTGTTTTGGTCATAGTTTCTTCGTTACAAATCCGTTTTCGTTGATTCAAATTGCCATCTTCTTGGATCGAGTTCTTATTTAAGACTATGAACTGTAAATACCTTGGTTTGTATTCAAAATCATACGGCATAAGTGAAACATTAGTGAAACATATGAAGTTAAACATTTTTGTTACAACAAAATCATTTAATGACCATTTTTCTAAAAATACTTATACTTTGAAAAACCAAGTTTTACCTTGTTAAATTAGCATATACATAAGTTATATTACAGGTCTTGAAGTATTTTAAAAGTTAAGTTAGAAGGATCTATTTAGTTTGCAAACAAGTTTGAAAACATTCAAACTATATTCTTGTTGTTAAACTTTTGTACCACAAAATAAGATAGCTATATATATATGAATCGAATAAGGTTATGAACATAGATTCTACCTCAAGTTCCTTGGATGAAGTTGCTGTAAGAGAGAAGTAAGAAGCTAGAATCACAAGGGTGATAGAAGTGGATGAAAGATTGGAAGTAAGTTGGTGTTCTTGGAGGGTTTTCTTGAAATGTTTTTGTATGGTTTTCTTATGGTGTTTTAGTATGGTTTTTGAAGCTAGATCTTCTTGGAAACTTTGCTGAATTGATTAAGGGTTTTAAGGCTTCAAAGTATGTGTGTGTTTTGGCTAGAAAGTTGAAGTAAAATGAATGAAGATGATGATACATATAAAGGCCATAAAAACGTGGCCATGAGGAGACAAGACAAGGTTTTCTCTTGTATTTTTGTATAATAATTCATGCATGCATCCAAATTCCAATTACCTTGCTCTAAGGGCAGTAACAAGGGTGGGTTAGGTGGTGATTTGATGTGTATTTACTATTAGTAAATACGTATAGAAGCTTGGTAAGATACGAGTACAAATACTCTAGGTATACGTATAGAAATTTTGTGAAAAATGGAATGAGGATTCAAATATAGCTATCTTTTGTGAATACACTTATATGATTTTATGTATTTAAGTTCTTAAAAGTGATTAAATACATTACTTATACGATATATGTATAAACATTATAAGTCTTAAGTATTTATGTCAAATAACGTTACGTATAGTTATCGTTTTGAAAACTTAAGTTAGTAGTTTCAAAATACACATATAACTTGTTGTTATTAATACAAAATGAGATATTAAAACATTTATTAATCATGTTAAATATGTATATATACATTTATATACACAAACGTATAATTATCATATATTGTATAGTTCGTGATATCATCGGTCAAACTAGACGGTCAAACGTTGTGTAAAACTCTTTTCGGAAATATAAGTCTCGACAATTTGGATTGCTTATCATGTTGGCAAGGTTTAATTTATGTAAATATTAATCTTATAAGTATAGTATGATCGAAAAAGTGCGGGTCGTTACAGCTTACCCTCTCGTTGTTCACCTTTTTAGGATCCGGCTTGGATAAGGGCAAATGTATTCGCTTGGATTAGTGGCTCTCGGGGGTTTTAGCTTTTTGGAAGTTCGACCAAGATTTGGGTAGTTTAACCCCAAACACCATGCTCTAGTGACGTTTTGTGATGACCCGAAAAATTTCGACTAATTTAAACCAATTCTCTATACGATTTATTATTTTGACACGTTAAACAAAGTCTGTTAGATTGAGTCTCAAAAATTTTAGAACTGTTTCATATATACAATTACCTTTGACTACTCTCGACGATTCATGAACAATTATATGTATGTATATATATGTACAAGTAAAAACGACTTTCCTACAGTAAACACTATTTGCTACAGTAAACACTATTTGCTACAGTAAAACACTATTTGCTACAGTAAAACACTATTGCTACAGTAAATACTATTTTGATGTCGACGAACTAGCAAACAAAACGGGAAAGGCGGCCATGCGATCGCATGGCAAAAACACTGAAAACTCATGCGATCGCATGAGCTACAGTAAATCGAAAAGTACTATAAAAAGGCCAGTTTGTTCGACGAAATACTTCACAATATATTTTCTTATGTAATATAAATTTTAATTTATAATTATAATTATAATTTTAATTTAAGTTAATAATAATAAAGTATATTCGAGGGTGTTTTAATTCGGGTTTCAAACCGCTTTAAGCTAAGGAAATATTGGGTATTGTTTGGGGTATTGTTCTTGAATCCAAGGCCAACCATACAGTCATCTACCGTCATTACGTCTACGCAATTTGCCTACAATATTGAGTCTCAATATTGAACTGTGAGTTTATAGTCTCCCTTTTTAAATACTTTAAATATTTTTGGGCTGATAATGCATGCAATTTATTTTAAACGCGATAAGACACAAGTACATACTAAATTCTACACTGAGTTAAACCGAAAATCCCTTAGCTTTGGTAACTAGTAGCTGCCAGTACATAGGATATGGACTGGTGGGCGCGAATAATTGTATATGGATCCATAGGGCTTGACATCCCCGTCCGAGCTAGAGCGCTAGCCTTTTAACGGACGTATGTTATTTGAGTTTAAGACACGTTGGTTTGCGTGTATTAAAATGAATGGGGTAATTATCACTATAGCGTTAAGTTTAGTTACCAGGGTGCTCTGTTACGTAGAATCTATTGATAAACTTTTGATGAAATCTTGTGGTCTATCTTTATATATGTTTATGACTCGAGCAATTAAACCTATAACTCACCAACATTCGTGTTGACTTTTTAGCATGTTTTATTCTCAGGTCCTTAGAATGCTTCCGCTGTGATGTGCTTGTTGCCTGTAT
Organism: Rutidosis leptorrhynchoides; assembly: GCF_046630445.1. Classification (NCBI taxonomy): domain Eukaryota; kingdom Viridiplantae; phylum Streptophyta; class Magnoliopsida; order Asterales; family Asteraceae; genus Rutidosis; species Rutidosis leptorrhynchoides. The sequence goes on from NC_092337.1 coordinate 149,471,691, forward strand.
GGAGTCTCTCATGCTTTGTACAAAGTTTATTGCATTCAAAATAAAACTGCGTTGTGTAATAAATAATTGGACTGTGATGTCAACCTGTAAATTAAAGACTTATGTATTTCGGGGTTTTGCTTATACCTAAGCACTCGCCCACATGTTTATAACTTTCTATGTTTAGAAAGTCACTTATTCTAATGAATGCAATATTTTATCAAAACGTATCATATAGAGGTCAAAACCTCACTGTGGAATCAATGATTAACGTGCCGCGTCAATAGCGATTTTGACGGGTCGTTTCAGTTGGTATCCGAGTTATGTTGAGGACCGTAAAGTGGAGTTCGTTTGGTCAAGTGATGAGGATCACGAGGACGTGATCGAGTTTAAGTGGGGGAGAGTTGTAAGACCCGAATATTTATTTTGTATACTTGTTTATTAAGGCATATGAGATCGGGCTTCGTTGAATATTTATATATATTAAAATTGGAAAAGAGCTGAATCTGTCAATCTGCGCGCCGCGCAAAGCGGCCGCGCGCCGCGCAAACGCGCTGACAGAACCTATCTTGTTTTATTTATTTTAAATGAAGGGTATTTGGGTAATTTCACATGGGGCCGGATTTGTGGGCATTATCAGTTGGTTTAGATCCAACTTTGGATCATTTCACATCCATTCATCATCCTCATCCATTCTTAGAGAGAGAGAGAGGTCTAGAGAGAGATTTGAGGTTTTGGGGAAGAAGAAGCTCGAATCGATCAAAGTCTCGGGTTTTAAAGTTGTTCCTTTCGTTCTCGGCTACGCGGTGATAGTATTGGTAAGCTCAAACTCCGAATTTCATCTATTTAATTTGATATTCAAGTTAGGGTTTTGAGTTAATTTGTTGTAATACCCTTTTAGGTGATGAAATGGGTTTAGTGATGCTAGTAATCGGGTTTATTGTTAATTGTTGGTGGATTTTGGGTTGGTGAACAAATTTGCCATGTTTAGAACTTGAAATTTAGTTTAATCACTTTAGTTAGCGATTATGGAAGTATTGGAACCCATTGGAGGTTGTTTGGTTGACTAACTTTGACTTTGGGTCAAATTAGGGTTTGGTGGTGACTATGACCCGATTGGCGATTTAATGAGGTTTATAAACTTAAAATGGATTAAGTTGAAGTATAGAACCGAGTTAAATGTGTTTTGGTGTCAAAACTTGTAAAGGATGAGATTTTGGCCTTTATGGGTCAAAATTAGGGTTTAAGTGTCAAAATGGGTATGACACGTGTTTAACACTTGAGTTCGGGTTTAATTGGCATATTATGACCATTCTCACTTGTGTTAGTGATTATTGGTTGGTTTGGGTACGGTTTGTGCTTGGAAGTGCATTTGGGTCGAAATGGCACTAAGTGACGAATTGGGTTAATTTGTGAATCCAATCTAATTGTGTTGTGGTATTTGTGATAATGGAATAGGTATTTTCCATTGGCGAGTTGCGGTTTACTTGGAAGCTTTCTTCAAGACTTCAAGGTGAGTGATAATATCCTATATGCATATGTATGTGTAGGATGGGTGCGGGTCGGGTGAAGTGATTCTCGGTTATAGAGCTCACTTCACATATAGGTGGATTTGAAGGACTTGTGTATGAGTCCAATTGGCACGTTTGTGCGTCTTGGTTGACCATCTTTGGCGAAGTACACGTTTGTGTGCACGTTATCACACTTGGTTGTGATTTGGTTGTTATAACCCTAATGGCGAAGGGTTGATATGGTTGTGTGGTGGATTTTATAATCCCGTGACCGTGGGTTTTAGTATTGTGAAATGAATCTCGGGTAGTGCGGATTCATGGTGACTCGGGTTGTTCGGTCACCTTATTGGAGGTAATGAATCTCGGGTAGTGCGGATTCATGATGACTCGGGTTGTTCCGTCATCTTATGGTTGAGAAGTGAATTTCGGGTTGTGCGCATTCACAAGGCTCGGGTTGTTCGGCCAATGTTCGTGTGTTTGAGGTTAAGGGGTTAACCTTGTTCGTTTATATTGTTATATATATATTAATGTGTTGTTGTGTTGTAGCTAACCCTCCGGGTGTAGCTATTTGGCGATGTTTACTTTGTCATTGATGGACTATCTTTTGTGTTGTATCTTTAGCTCGTTGCTTAGATCGTACGGTATGCTTAGTGTAGACGCTTTATACTTGGATGCTTCGGTATGCGGTATTTGTTTTGTGTGGCGTATTCATTTTATACATATATATGTATATAGTATATTATCATTCACTAAGCGTTAGCTTACCCTCTCGTTGTTGACTCTTTTTATAGATTGCATGCGGACGGTGGCTCGGGTAAGTGCGAGGACTAGAAGACTTTCATAGCTTGCTTTAGAGACTTGCTTTTGGATCGTTTAGGATTGGGTAGCGTATCCCCGATCGCCATGCTCGGCTTTGTGTTGTATTAAAGTCTTAAAGTCGAAAATGGTATTTTGGTACTTAAGGTGGTAAAATGGGTCGATGTGGGACCCGCTTCGTAAACTTAATTTTATTAATTAAACGTGTTAGTTTTATATGTATGAATTCATGGTTAAAAGCGTTTTGGCTAAAAACGTCGGGAACGGGTCAAACATTTTCACATTTCAAGGAAAACCGGACAGCGGGCTGCCAGACAGGTTCTGCGCGCCGCGCAACCTGTTGGCGCGCCGCGCAACTCAGGCAACAGCAAAAAAAAAATTTTTGTCATGAAATTTAACGGGGTTTTATACGCGGTATGGTTTGGGTTGTTACAAGTGGTATCAGAGCATGGTCTAAGGGATTTAGGTGACTTGAGATAGGTGCCTAGACTTAGACTTTTGTGTGCGCGTAATTTGTTGCGGGACTTGTAGGATTACGGGTCAGGAACGGGTTTAGTTAGTGCCTTGTTTATAGGTCGACTAACGTTTATATTAGTAATGCGGATATTATTAATATATTATTTGTGTTGTGGTGTAATTCTCGCGTGTGCTTCTATCGCGTAGAATTTTGTTTGTGTTTGTTTATAGCATCGAGCGAGGCGGTCGTTGTACTAACGAGTCGATGCGGCGTGCGTGCGTAATAAGAACTTGCAGACCTTATTACGGGTGCAAATTGTGTCTAACAAGTGATGTACGATGAGTGTTTAGCAAGATGGGAGGGTGTTGTGCGTGTCGTTTTATACGTGCGTGGACTAATCGTTTTGCATTCTTTAGAATGACGACGCGAAACGAGACCGAGACGAACGACACGGAATTTAACGCTAGAGTTACGGCCGCCGTTGCGGAGCAAATGAGGGCGTTTCGAGAAGAAATGGATGGGAAGTATTCCGAATTCCAAAATAGGGGTGAAATGGAGCGTTGTCTTAAGAGCTTCATGAGGACTAGACCCCCGATGTATGATGGGAAGCCGGATCCTTTGGTGAGTACGACTTGGGTTTCGGATGTCGAAGGGTGTTTTCGTACTATGGAATGCCCTCCCGAGAAAAAGACGAGACTCGCTACTAGTTTGTTGCGGGGTAGGGCGAAGGATTGGTTGGATGGCAAGATTGATCTTGTCGGTGGTGAAACGTTTATGACGTTATCGTGGGACGAATTTAAGGAGGAATTCTTCGAGGAGTTCCGAACTTCAGCCGATTTATCGGAATTGCGTTGTGAGTTGCGAAATTTGCAACAGGGTTCTATGGACTTGAATACTTTAAAGACGACTTTTATGTCGAAGGCTCGTTTTTGCCCGGAATATTTGGGGAACGATCGTTTGTTGATGGAGGATTTCTATCGAACTTTGAGCGATGACTTGAAAAGCAAAATTAGCCGGGGTTACGCGAAGTCGTTTGCGGAGTTATTTGCGGTGGCTAGAGGTTTCGAGTCTTATACGCGATCGAAAAAGGGCGAACCTTCAAGTGAGGGAAGGGTTGTTTCTTATGGTGCTCCGAGTAAGAGGACTAAGGGTCCGAGTGCGAGTACGAGTAAAGTGGTAAAGGGCGCGGTGGAATCTCGTGCGCCTAGATGTTTCAATTGTGGCGTTAGGGGTCACAAGTTGTGGGAATGCACGATGCCGAGAAGTGAAGGCGGAATGTGCTACTATTGTCATAAAGAGGGACATCGCAAGCCGGATTGTCCCGAGTTGGCGGTGGCGAATGCCGCAAGGAGACGTTGAGGTACGTTTCGTTTTGATAAATATGTCTTTGAATATTTATTTATGTGGCGTTTATGTTCGGACTTGTTAATTGCATAGTGATTTGCATGTTATGGTTAAGGGTGACGTTCCTAACGGAAGTACCCTATGGTGATGTTTGGTTGTTGGACGAAGGGCGTAAGACTTGGTGTAACCAAGCATTCCTTAGTATTTGGGGAATGTTACTACCAAGCCACAGAAATGGTTTTGGTGTTTGATTGTTTAGCGCGTGTTCGCTTTTGGTGTTGAAGTGATGAACCATGAGGTTCGTCGGGTGATTGGAACCTTTGAGGCCGAGTGTTTAAAATCTCGATGTGTGTTGGTAATGGAGTCTTTATGACGCGACATTAGGTGCCTCTTTTATACCTACTAGCGTGGTGTCGACTCCGATTGTGTTGTGGTTACATTGTACTTAGGGTACCGGGAGAAACCCGTAGGTACATGAGTGACTAGGTGAAACTTGACAAACTAAAGCAATTGGATAATTGCGAGGGTATGGTTTGTATAATCGTGGTACACTTTTCGTTCGAAGTGTTTAAGGATTGATTGAAATCCTTCGTGTGCTCAAGGTTAGAGCAAGGTGTGGTGATGGGTCGTGTGTACCCAATTGTTGGTAAAGTCTACCTTTGGTAGCATCGTACGGGTGTACGAGTTGTGATGTAGGAACGTGTTTCCAAGTGGGGGAGTCGCACTCCTGCGCGAGGAAAGTGTTAGTGTGATATTTCGGATGATGATTTTGGTAGATCTGGAATTTTTTACCGAGACCTAGTTTTGGGTCGATTCGTGGTAGAGTGCGATTTCGGATAAATTGTACTTATGGTTTGGATTGGAATCCCACCGAGGCGGTAATGTGGTAAATCTCGTTGAGAGATAATGGACGTGTTTGGTGAGCAAGGTGAAATCCTTCGGTTAAGGAAGGTGTGTGTCGGGTTCTCTTTTGGAGAATTCTTGTTCGGTACCTATGTTTGATATAGGTGGTTCTTGCTCGATTATGGTATGTAGTTGATGAAGCATGACCTTCGGGGTCCGCTGACTTCATCGTGGTATTGATGATTAATGAAGCATGACTTTCGGGGTCCGCTGACTTCATTATAGTATGGTTGCGTGATGGAGCATGATCTTTAGGGTCCGCTGACTTCATCATGGGAGTACGTGATTGATGGAGCATGATCTTTAGGGTCCGCTGACTTCGTCATGAGCGTGGTGTTGAGATCGGTGAAGCATGATCTTCGGGTCCGCTGACTTCATCCGGTATTGAGATCGGTGAAGCATGATCTTCGGGTCCGCTGACTTCATCCGATATTGAGATTGGTGGAGCATGACCTTCGGGGTCCGCTGACTTCATCAAGAGGGTTGTGTTGTGGGACGTGAATATCGGGTTGTTCGTATTCACAATATTTCGGGTAGTACGAATGTCCCTGTTGGTTGGGCTCATAGTTTGAGGTAGTGAATGTCGGGTAGTTCGGATTCACTAAGGTTCGGGTTGTACGGTCATCCTCGGTTATACTATGTGGCGGTAGTAGTGAATATCGGTTTGCGCGTATTCACGATGACTCGGGTTTTGCGGTCATGTCGTTGTGAGATATATGGATTGGGTTGGTGGATTTCGGGTTGTGCGAATTCACTAAGGTTCGGGTTGTTTCGACCATCCTCCATATGTGTTTTGGCTCGGGTTGTTTTGGCCATGTTGAGTTGTAATCTATTGGTTGTTTGATACACCAATGGTGGGGTCGTGAGGACCATGTTGTGGGAACTATCGGTCTTTTTATGCGTCGATGGTGGGGTCGTGAGGACCATGTGGTATGATTAGTGGTGCGATAGCCGTAATTCGCTCACATGTTTGTTACGGGTGTGACGATAGATGATTTCGTACCCCTTGGGATTTGCGTTCCCATAGCCGTTTTGGGCGCTATCGGTTTCTAACCGTTGGATTGTATTGTTACGGTAGTTGCGTATTGGTCGTATAGCGCACTACAAGGATGTTTAATGATTAGGTGATATCCGTAAGGATTCGTTTGGTTCGGTTTCATCGTTTCGGATTGTTGACTTTAGGTTGAGACTTGGTTGCTTTTAGCGTTGTACTCGGTAATAGTACACTAAGGAATTAATATCTCGGTATGAGATTGGTTGGGTTTTTTTTTCTTCCCAGTGTTAGGGAATGAGCATGGTGTTAGTGCTCGGATTGTGGATTTGATAAATCGCGGGTGACGATTTAGTTGTGGAAGGCGATTCGTTGGGAAAAAATTGCTTAGGAAAGTCGGATTGGACTTATGTTGAGGACCGTAAAGTGGAGTCCGTTTGGTCAAGTGATGAGGATCACGAGGACGTGATCGAGTTTAAGTGGGGGAGAGTTGTAAGACCCGAATATTTATTTTGTATACTTGTTTATTAAGGCATATGAGATCGGGCTTCGTTGAATATTTATATATATTAAAATTGGAAAAGAGCTGAATCTGTCAATCTGCGCGCCGCGCAAAGCGGCCGCGCAAAGCGGCCGCGCGCCGTGCAAACGCGCTGACAGAACCTATCTTGTTTTATTTATTTTAAATGAAGGGTATTTGGGTAATTTCACATGGGGCCGGATTTGTGGGCATTATCAGTTGGTTTAGATCCAACTTTGGATCATTTCACATCCATTCATCATCCTCATCCATTCTTAGAGAGAGAGAGAGGTCTAGAGAGAGATTTGAGGTTTTGGGGAAGAAGAAGCTCGAATCGATCAAAGTCTCGGGTTTTAAAGTTGTTCCTTTCGTTCTCGGCTACGCGGTGATAGTATTGGTAAGCTCAAACTCCGAATTTCATCTATTTAATTTGATATTCAAGTTAGGGTTTTGAGTTAATTTGTTGTAATACCCTTTTAGGTGATGAAATGGGTTTAGTGATGCTAGTAATCGGGTTTATTATTAATTGTTGGTGGATTTTGGGTTGGTGAACAAATTGGCCATGTTTAGAACTTGAAATTTAGTTTAATCACTTTAGTTAGCGATTATGGAAGTATTGGAACCCATTGGAGGTTGTTTGGTTGACTAACTTTGACTTTGGGTCAAATTAGGGTTTGGTGGTGACTATGACCCGATTGGCGATTTAATGAGGTTTATAAACTTAAAATGGATTAAGTTGAAGTATAGAACCGAGTTAAATGTGTTTTGGTGTCAAAACTTGTAAAGGATGAGATTTTGGCCTTTATGGGTCAAAATTAGGGTTTAAGTGTCAAAATGGGTATGACACGTGTTTAACACTTGAGTTCGGGTTTAATTGGCATATTATGACCATTCTCACTTGTGTTAGTGATTATTGGTTGGTTTGGGTACGGTTTGTGCTTGGAAGTGCATTTGGGTCGAAATGGCACTAAGTGACGAATTGGGTTAATTTGTGAATCCAATCTAATTGTGTTGTGGTATTTGTGATAATGGAATAGGTATTTTCCATTGGCGAGTTGCGGTTTACTTGGAAGCTTTCTTCAAGACTTCAAGGTGAGTGATAATATCCTATATGCATATGTATGTGTAGGATGGGTGCTGGTCGGGTGAAGTGATTCTCGGTTATAGAGCTCACTTCACATATAGGTGGATTTGAAGGACTTGTGTATGAGTCCAATTGGCACGTTTGTGCGTCTTGGTTGACCATCTTTGGCGAAGTACACGTTTGTGTGCACGTTATCACACTTGGTTGTGATTTGGTTGTTATAACCCTAATGGCGAAGGGTTGATATGGTTGTGTGGTGGATTTTATAATCCCGTGACCGTGGGTTTTAGTATTGTGAAATGAATCTCGGGTAGTGCGGATTCATGGTGACTCGGGTTGTTCGGTCACCTTATTGGAGGTAATGAATCTCGGGTAGTGCGGATTCATGATGACTCGGGTTGTTCGGTCATCTTATGGTTGAGAAGTGAATTTCGGGTTGTGCGCATTCACAAGGCTCGGGTTGTTCGGCCAATGTTCGTGTGTTTGAGGTTAAGGGGTTAACCTTGTTCGTTTATATTGTTATATATATATTAATGTGTTGTTGTGTTGTAGCTAACCCTCCAGGTGTAGCTATTTGGCGATGTTTACTTTGTCGTTGATGGACTATCTTTTGTGTTGTATCTTTAGCTCGTTGCTTAGATCGTACGGTATGCTTAGTGTAGACGCTTTATACTTGGATGCTTCGGTATGCGGTATTTGTTTTGTGTGGCGTATTCATTTTATACATATATATGTATATAGTATATTATCATTCACTAAGCGTTAGCTTACCCTCTCGTTGTTGACTCTTTTTATAGATTGCATGCGGACGGTGGCTCGGGTAAGTGCGAGGACTAGAAGACTTTCATAGCTTGCTTTAGAGACTTGCTTTTGGATCGTTTAGGATTGGGTAGCGTATCCCCGATCGCCATGCTCGGCTTTGTGTTGTATTAAAGTCTTAAAGTCGAAAATGGTATTTTGGTACTTAAGGTGGTAAAATGGGTCGATGTGGGACCCGCTTCGTAAACTTAATTTTATTAATTAAACGTGTTAGTTTTATATGTATGAATTCATGGTTAAAAGCGTTTTGGCTAAAAACGTCGGGAACGGGTCAAACATTTTCACATTTCAAGGAAAACCGGACAGCGGGCTACCAGACAGGTTCTGCGCGCCGCGCAACCTGTTGGCGCGCCGCGCAACTCAGGCAACAGCAAAAAAAAAAATTTTGTCATGAAATTTAACGGGGTTTTATACGCGGTATGGTTTGGGTTGTTACATTGAGGTCATAGGGAACCAGAAATTACATTAGTGTGTTTAACTGGTAATTGTTAGGATGCATTAGTGAGTCTGGACTATGACCATATCTGTTGTTACTATTTTTGCTTATTATTTGGTCAAAAACATTATATGTGATATATTTATATGCTAACGTAATTGTTGTTTCAATTATGTGATAGATGACTTCCTCTAATCCTATCATTTTGTACGACTCGGAATCGGACACTGAATCTATTCTATCCACAACTGAAAAGGGCATTCCAATACCTATTAAAGAAGAAATTGTGTTAGCCGGGGAATCTCAACTCCCGGTAAACCCAGAGGAGGTTCCAGCTCCACCCAGCTTTAGTTTTCCAGAGCCACAGTATCGTTGGCATGGACCCATGATCCCTGGAGTAAACGAGGATCGTCCATTTCTAAACAAATATGGACATTGGTCCAGATATACCGCCGACGGGCGGGTTGTGCCGATTACGCCTGGCAGATTTCGGTTCATGACCACCGGTACATATTCTTGCAGTTCATCATCATATTCTCCTACACATGACTCAGACAGTTCGTCATCAGACGAGATCAGTAAGGAGGAGGATTTCGCTAATGAAATAAAAGAGATCACTAAGGAGAAATTCCAACTTGCAATAGATAATAAAAACAACCACAATAATAAAATGTCCTTAATTATTAAAAAAGAACAGGACCATTCGATCCGTAACCACCCTTATTGTATTAAACCCACTGAGGCAACGGGTACCTCAAAACCCCAACTAAAAATAAAATACACTGCCAGAATGTCTGTAGGACCATGTGCACACAAACAATTGGCAGAGAGAACCAAATGGGAAGAAGTTTCTGATAGTTCTGAATAAACGACCTCGCAACCATAAATCTTCCATGCGCTATTTTATTGCTTATGTGTGCTACTCTATCTTGTTATGTAAAATAAGCATATGTAAAATATCAGTATTGTATGGTATTGTATTATTTTGGTTTATTAATAATAAATGCATGGAATGATTATTTGTATTATTACTACTTATTATTATTATTACATAATAATGTAGTAACTCGCTATAATTTTCATAGTGGAATATTATTAGGATTTTAGTAGTTAATTCCTTGTACTAGCTATTATGTATGAACTTAACGGGTAGGTAATACCCTAGAAATAATTATAAAATGCTAATAAGAAGAAAAGGCTTTTATAATAATCGGTTCATATTATTAATATGCTACGATTAACTATTGACAACTCATTTTACCTATAATATTCTATATGATTAAATTATATCTGTTGTATTTATTGAAGAAACATGTCTCAAATGTCGGATGCTGAGTTTGAGCAACTAGTCGAGAAACGTGTGAATGAAAGAATTGCTGCAACCGAAGCAGCAAAAGCAACAGCCGAAGCAGCAGCCAAAGCAGCAGCCGTAAACACAAATTCACGAAACGGATGCTCATACAAAACTTTTCAAGGATGCAAACCACAGACGTTTAGTGGAACTGAGGGACCAGTCGGTCTAACCCGATGGTTTGAAAAGATGGAGTCCGTTTTCAAAATCAGTAATTGTGCGAACGGAGACAAGTCAAAGTATGCTTCGTGCACGTTGCAAGATGGTGCACTTACTTGGTGGAACAATTATGCTAAAGCAGAAGGAATAGATACGGCATATGATATCTCTTGGGAAGAACTGAAAAAGATGCTAATCGAGGAGTACTGTCCTAGAAACGAGATCAGAAAAATGGAATCTGAGTTACGTAATCTGAAGGTTATCGGCGAGAATCTCAATAACTATGAAAAGCGTTTCATGGAACTAGCCTTGTTGTGTCCCGAATTGGTGCCAAATGAGAAACGAAAGATAGAAATGTATATTGACGGTTTATCGATCAATATCAAAGGAAATGTTACATCGTCCAAACCGAATACAATGCAGGAAGCCATGACAATGGCACACCAACTCATGGACCAGATCACAGAGAGTTCGATTAAGGCACCAATTACCGAAGTCAAGACAACTGAAGGAAAGAGGAAATGGGAAGACTATAAGGGCAAAAGTACTCACCTGAAGAAACAAGAAACTTTTAAAGGTAAACAAGATGGGGCAACTGCAAGTCCAAACTATAAGGGACCCCATCCGTTCTGCAAAAGATGTTACACACATCATGCAGGTTATTGTCAAGTGGTCTGTGATAAGTGCAACAAGAAAGGACATGTGGCGAAAGATTGTTATGCCACCGTTTCTGAAGTAAAGACAAAACTGACCGATGTCAAGAAATGTTTTGGATGCGGGAAGTCTGGTCACTTTATAAATCAATGCCCTGATAAGGAGAAGAACAAAGAACCCGCACGTGGGAGGGCATTTAATGTTAGTGCCAGTAAAGCACGTGAGGATCCTAATCTTGTCATGGGTACGTTTACCGTTAATAATCAACTAGCTTCTATTATGTTTGATACGGGTGCTGATAGAAGTTATATGTGTAAAGACTTTAGTTTTAAACTAAAATGTGCATCATTACCTCTAGACGATAAATATACTATTGAATTAGCTAATGGTAAACTGATAAAAGCCGATAAAATTTGCCATGGTTGCGAAATGAATCTCGCTGGTGAAACCTTCAAAATCGATTTGATACCCGTAGAATTAGGAAGTTTTGACGTAATCGTTGGCATGGACTGGATGTCCAAAACAAGAGCGGAAGTTGTTTGCGCTGAGAAAGCAATCCGTATCCCTCGTAAGGATGAAACGTCATTAATGATTTATGGGGAGAATAGCAACTCAAAGCTGAACTTTATCAGCTGTATGAAGGCCCAGAAACTTATAAGAAAAGGTTGTTATGCTATTCTGGCACATGTAAAGAAGATCGATACTGAAGAAAGAAGCATTAATGACATGCCGGTTGTAAGAGAATATCCCGGAGTATTTCCAGAAGAATTACCGGGGCTACCTCCACACAGATGTGTAGAATTCCAGATTGATCTCATACCAGGAGCTGCACCTGTAGCCCGATCTCCATATAGACTTGCACCTTCAGAAATGCAAGAATTACAAGACCAGTTGCAAGAATTATCGGACCGTGGATTTATTCGTCCTAGTTTTTCACCTTGGGGTGCTCCTATTCTTTTCGTCAAGAAGAAGGATGGATCTATGAGAATGTGCATAGATTACCGAGAATTAAACAAATTAACAATCAAGAATCGGTACCCATTACCGAGGATTGATGATTTGTTTGATCAATTGCAAGGATCAAGTGTTTATTCTAAGATTGATCTACGCTCCGGATATCATCAACTGAGAGTGAAGGAAGAAGATGTTCCTAAAACCGCGTTCAGAACCCGTTACGGTCACTATGAGTTCCTAGTCATGCCTTTTGGATTGACTAATGCTCCAGCAGTATTCATGGATCTAATGAATCGCATCTGTAGACCGTATTTAGACAAATTTGTCATTGTTTTTATCGACGACATATTGATTTACTCGAAGAACAAGGAAGAACATGAGCAACACTTAAGACTGGTACTAGAGATACTCAAGAAAGAAGAATTGTACGCAAAATTTTCGAAGTGTGATTTCTGGTTACAAGAAGTACAATTTTTGGGCCATGTTGTCAGTAAACATGGAATTAAAGTTGACCCCGCCAAGATCGAAGCCATTAGTAAATGGGAAACACCGAAGACTCCAACACAAATTCGCCAATTCTTAGGTCTTGCTGGTTACTACCGAAGATTCATTCAAGATTTCTCTAGAATCGCCAAACCCTTAACTGCATTGACTCAAAAGGGAAAGAAGTATGATTGGTCCACAGAACAGGAATCCTCATTCCAGTTATTAAAGAAGAAGTTAACGTCTGCACCCATTTTGTCATTACCGGAAGGAAATGATGATTTCGTGATCTATTGTGATGCTTCACGCCAAGGTTTAGGATGTGTATTAATGCAACGCACAAAAGTCATCGCATACGCCTCACGACAACTAAAAATTCATGAAAAGAACTATACGACGCACGATTTGGAACTTGGAGCAGTAGTTTTTGCACTCAAAATATAGAGACACTATCTATATGGCACCAAGTGTACAGTGTACACCGACCATAAGAGTCTTCAGCATATTTTTGATCAAAAACAACTCAATATGAGGCAACGTCGCTGGGTAGAGTTGTTAAACGATTACGATTGTGAAATCCGTTACCACCCCGGAAAGGCTAATGTTGTAGCTGATGCCCTAAGTCGAAAAGAAAGAGTAAAACCTCTTAGGGTCCGAGCTTTGAATATTACAATTCGTACTGATCTCACAAAGAAAATTCAAGCAACACAGTTAGAGGCTTTAAAAGAAGAAAATGAAAAAGGCGAAATGAGCAGAGGGTTAGAAAAACAGCTTGAAGTAAAAGCCGATGGAACCCTGTATTTTGCTGATAGGATATGGGTACCAAAACATGGTAATCTAAGGCAACTAGTACTAGATGAAGCACACAAAACGAGGTACTCAATTCACCCAGGAAACGGGAAAATGTACCACGATCTCAAGAAGTTTTATTGGTGGCCTAATATGAAGACAGAAATTGCTACTTATGTAAGCAAATGTTTGACGTGTGCAAAGGTCAAAGCTGAGCACCAAAAGCCGTCAGGATTACTGCAACAACCAGAAATTCCGCAGTGGAAATGGGAAAGAATAACTATGGATTTCATTACGAAATTGCCAAGGACTGCAAGTAGTCATGATACTATTTGGGTGATAGTTGATCGTCTAACTAAATCAGCTCACTTTCTACCAATAAAGGAGACAGACAGTATGGAGAAATTAGCACGCCTATATTTGAAGGAAGTAGTTTCCAGGCATGGTGTACCCATCTCTATCATATCTGATCGCGACACCCGATTCACATCACGTTTCTGGCAGTCATTACAAAAAGCATTGGGAACTCGATTAGATATGAGCACCGCTTATCACCCACAGACAGATGGTCAAAGTGAAAGAACAATACAAACATTAGAAGACATGTTACGGGCATGCGTGATTGACTTTGGAACCAGTTGGGATCGACACTTACCGTTGGCAGAATTTTCATACAATAACAGCTATCATACGAGCATCAACGCAGCGCCATTTGAAGCACTTTACGGTAGAAAGTGCAGATCTCCTATATGTTGGAGTGAAGTAGGAGAAAGACAACTTACTGGACCAGAAATTATTCACGAAACCACCGAAAAGATCATTCAAATACAACAGCGATTGAAAACGGCCATGAGTCGCCAAAAGAGTTATGCTGATGTAAGAAGAAAACCGCTAGAATTTCAAGTGGGCGAAAAAGTCATGTTGAAAGTGTCACCCTGGAAAGGCGTTGTACGATTTGGTAAACGAGGAAAGCTAAGTCCTAGGTACGTAGGACCCTTTGAAATCACCGAAAGAATTGGAGCAGTTGCTTATCGATTAAAGCTACCTCAAGAACTTAGTAGTGTTCACGACACATTTCACGTGTCAAATTTGAAGAAATGTTTAGCTGAAGAGGATGTCGTAATTCCTCTTGACGAAATACGAATCAATGATAAACTCCATTTTGTCGAAGAACCTGTTGAAATCATGGACCGTGAGCTCAAACAATTAAAACAAAGCAAAATACCGATAGTTAGGGTTCGTTGGAACGCAAGACGAGGACCCGAGTTTACTTGGGAACGTGAAGATCAAATGAAGCAAAAGTATCCACATTTGTTCACTGATATCGCTCATGAAACAGGTACTACTCAAAATTTCGGGACGAAATTTTCTTTAACGGGGAGGTACTGTGATGACCCGAAAAATTTCGACTAATTTAAACCAATTCTCTATACGATTTATTATTTTGACACGTTAAACAAAGTCTGTTAGATTGAGTCTCAAAAATTTTAGAACTGTTTCATATATACAATTACCTTTGACTACTCTCGACGATTCATGAACAATTATATGTATGTATATATATGTACAAGTAAAAACGACTTTCCTACAGTAAACACTATTTGCTACAGTAAACACTATTTGCTACAGTAAAACACTATTTGCTACAGTAAAACACTATTTGCTACAGTAAATACTATTTTGATGTCGACGAACTAGCAAACAAAACGGGAAAGGCGGCCATGCGATCGCATGGCAAAAACACTGAAAACTCATGCGATCGCATGAGCTACAGTAAATCGAAAAGTACTATAAAAAGGCCAGTTTGTTCGACGAAATACTTCACAATATATTTTCTTATGTAATATAAATTTTAATTTATAATTATAATTATAATTTTAATTTAAGTTAATAATAATAAAGTATATTCGAGGGTGTTTTAATTCGGGTTTCAAACCGCTTTAAGCTAAGGAAATATTGGGTATTGTTTGGGGTATTGTTCTTGAATCCAAGGCCAACCATACAGTCATCTACCGTCATTACGTCTACGCAATTTGCCTACAATATTGAGTCTCAATATTGAACTGTGAGTTTATAGTCTCCCTTTTTAAATACTTTAAATATTTTTGGGCTGAGAATGCATGCAATTTATTTTAAACGCGATAAGACACAAGTACATACTAAATTCTACACTGAGTTAAATCGAAAATCCCTTAGCTTTGGTAACTAGTAGCTGCCAGTACATAGGATATGGACTGGTGGGCGCGAATAATTGTATATGGATCCATAGGGCTTGACATCCCCGTCCGAGCTAGAGCGCTAGCCTTTTAACGGACGTATGTTATTTGAGTTTAAGACACGTTGGTTTGCGTGTATTAAAACGAATGGGGTAATTATCACTATAGCGTTAAGTTTAGTTACCAGGGTGCTCTGTTACGTAGAATCTATTGATAAACTTTTGATGAAATCTTGTGGTCTATCTTTATATATGTTTATGACTCGAGCAATTAAACCTATAACTCACCAACATTCGTGTTGACTTTTTAGCATGTTTTATTCTCAGGTCCTTAGAATGCTTCCGCTGTGATGTGCTTGTTGCCTGCATGGAGTCTCTCATGCTTTGTACAAAGTTTATTGCATTCAAAATAAAACTGCGTTGTGTAATAAATAATTGGACTGTGATGTCAACCTGTAAATTAAAGACTTATGTATTTCGGGGTTTTGCTTATACCTAAGCACTCGCCCACATGTTTATAACTTTCTATGTTTAGAAAGTCACTTATTCTAATGAATGCAATATTTTATCAAAACGTATCATATAGAGGTCAAAACCTCACTGTGGAATCAATGATTAACGTGCCGCGTCAATAGCGATTTTGACGGGTCGTTACACGTTTGGCAATTAAACTTTTTGTGGTCGAAACTCGTATTTCGTACTTAATGGTATTTTGTGAAATGTCCCGTTCTTATTGATTAAAAACGTTCCATATTAATTGATTTCGTTGCGAGGTTTTGACCTCTATATGAGACGTTTTTCAAAGACTGCATTCATTTTTAAAACAAACCATAACCTTTATTTCATAAATAAAGGTTTAAAAAGCTTTACGTAGATTATCAAATAATGATAATCTAAAATATCCTGTTTACACACGACCATTACATAATGGTTTACAATACAAATATGTTACATCGAAATCAGTTTCTTGAATGCAGTTTTTACACAATATCATACAAACATGGACTCCAAATCTTGTCCTTATTTTAGTATGCAACAGCGGAAGCTCTTAGTATTCACCTGAGAATAAACATGCTTTAAACGTCAACAAAAATGTTGGTGAGTTATAGGTTTAACCTATATATATCAAATCGTAACAATAGACCACAAGATTTCATATTTCAATACACATCCCATACATAGAGATAAAAATCATTCATATGGTGAACACCTGGTAACCGACATTAACAAGATGCATATATATAAGAATATCCCCATCATTCCGGGACACCCTTCGGATATGATATAAATTTCGAAGTACTAAAGCATCCGGTACTTTGGATGGGGTTTGTTAGGCCCAATAGATCTATCTTTAGGATTCGCGTCAATTAGGGTGTCTGTTCCCTAATTCTTAGATTACCAGACTTAATAAAAAGGGGCATATTCGATTTCGATAATTCAACCATAGAATGTAGTTTCACGTATTTGTGTCTATTTTGTAAATCATTTATAAAACCTGCATGTATTCTCATCCCAAAAATATTAGATTTTAAAAGTGGGACTATAACTCACTTTCACAGATTTTTACTTCGTCGGGAAGTAAGACTTGGCCACTGGTTGATTCACGAACCTATAACAATATATACATATATATCAAAGTATGTTTAAAATATATTTACAACACTTTTAATATATTTTGATGTTTTAAGTTTATTAAGTCAGCTGTCCTCGTTAGTAACCTACAACTAGTTGTCCACAGTTAGATGTACAGAAATAAATCGATAAATATTATCTTGAATCAATCCACGACCCAGTGTATACGTATCTCAGTATTGATCACAACTCAAACTATATATATTTTGGAATCAACCTCAACCCTGTATATCTAACTCCAACATTCACATATAGAGTGTCTATGGTTGTTCCGAAATATATATAGATGTGTCGACATGATAGGTCGAAACATTGTATACGTGTCTATGGTATCTCAAGATTACATAATATACAATACAAGTTGATTAAGTTATGGTTGGAATAGATTTGTTACCAATTTTCACGTAGCTAAAATGAGAAAAATTATCTAATTTTGTTTTACCCATAACTTCTTCATTTTAAATCCGTTTTGAGTGAATCAAATTGCTATGGTTTCATATTGAACTCTATTTTATGAATCTAAACAGAAAAGTATAGGTTTATAGTCGGAAAAATAAGTTACAAGTCATTTTTGTAAAGGTAGTCATTTCAGTCGAAAGAACGACGTCTAGATGACCATTTTAGAAAACATACTTCCACTTTGAGTTTAACCATAATTTTTGGATATAGTTTCATGTTCGTAATAAAAACCATTTTCTCAGAATAACAACTTTTAAATCAAAGTTTATCATAGTTTTTAATTAACTAACCCAAAACAGCCTGCGGTGTTACTACGACGGCGTAAATCCGGTTTTACGGTGTTTTTCGTGTTTCCAGGTTTTAAATCATTAAGTTAGCATATCATATAGATATAGAACATGTGTGTAGTTAATTTTAAAAGTCAAGTTAGAAGGATTAACTTTTGTTTGCGAACAAGTTTAGAATTAACTAAACTATGTTCTAGTGATTACGAGTTTAAACCTTCGAATAAGATAGTTTTATATATATGAATCGAATAATGTTATGAACATCATTACTACCTCAAGTTTAGTAGGTAAACCTACTGGAAGTGACAAGAAATGATCTAGCTTCAAAGGATCTTGGATGGCTTGAAAGTTCTTGAAGTAGAATCATGACACAAAAACAAGTTTAGGTAAGATTTTTACTCGAATTAAGATAGTTTATAGTTATAAAAATTGAATCAAAGTTTGAATATGAATATTACCTTGAATAAGAAAGATAACCTACTGTATATAACAAAGGTTTCTTGATCTTAGATGATTACTTGGAATGGATTAGAAAGCTTGGAAGTAAATTAGTAAACTTGAAGGGATTTTTGAAGTGTTCTTGAAGTGTTCTTCCTATGATGATTATAGCTTGATTATTGAAGTGATTTTTGATGAAGATGATGATTAACTACTGGAAAAATACGTTCATAATAGTGTGTGTGTGTTGAGAGAGAATTAGAAAGAGAATTGGAAGTGAAATGGAGTGAATGATGAGTGGTAATTGGTGAGTGGTGAGTGAGGTTAAAAGGTGTTCTAGTTAGTTGACTAGCTCATGGTAGAAGTTAAAATTGATTAGTCATACATGACATAATCAAGAGTGGAATCCCATGCTAGTTCCTATTGGTATATACTCATAGTAAGTACGTTTTGAAGCTGTGTATAATACGGGTAAGAATACGACTAGAATTCTTGATGAAAGAAAAGAATGGAAAAGTAACTGTAACCATTTTCGTTAAGTATGAGTGTTTTGATATATGTCTTGAAGTCTTCCAAAAGTATTTTAATACATCTAAATACACTACTTGTATATACATTTTTACTGAGTCGTTAAGTCATCGTTAGTCGTTACATGTAAGTGTTGTTTTGAAACCTTTAAGTTAACGATCTCAATTAATGTTGTTAACCCATTGTTTATTATATCTAATGAGATGTTAAATTATTATATTATCATGATATTATGATATATTAATATATCTTAATATGATATATATACATTTAAATGACGTTACAACGATAATCGTTACATATATGTCTCGTTTCGAAATCCTTAAGTTAGTAGTCTTGTTTATATGTATATAACTCATTGTTGATATACTTATGGAGATACTTACTTATCATAATCTCATGTTAACCATATGTATATCCATATATATATCGTCATGTCGTTTTTACAAGTTTTAACATTCGTGAATCGCCGGTCAACTTGGGTGGTCAATTGTCTATATGAAACATATTTCAATTAATCAAGTCTTAACAAGTTTGATTGCTTAACATGTTGGAAACATTTAATCATGTAAATATCAATCTCAATTAATATATATAAACATGGAAAAGTTCAGGTCACTACATTTTGGGCATGTGTGGGCCCTGCAATGTAAAACTCGTTTTATCATTGATTCGTGTTAGTTTTACTTATACTAATATGATGTGAAAATCATTTGGTCTAAAAATGTCGGGAAGTGGTCAAACATTTTTGTGTTTTTGACTTTCGGAGACAGCAGCCTGTCCAGGGCTTTTTGCGCGCCGCGCAGAAATATGTATATATATATTTTTTTTTGTGATATTTTTAAGCGGGTTCGAACGTGGTTCGGTTTGGGATGTTACAAGTGGTATCAGAGCATGGTCTAAGGAATTTAGGTGACTTGAGATAGGCGCATAGACTTAGACTTTTGTGTTGTTGAATTATATGCGGGACTTGTAGGACTACGGGTCGGTGCGGGGTTTGATTAGTACTTTGATGCATAGGTGGACTAACTATGCTATATTATGATGATACTAATCGTGTGTTATTGTTTTGAACATCGAGCAAGATGGTTGTGATACGTTTGAGCATGGCACGGCATGTGAGCATAATAGTGAGTCGCGACCACTATTACGGTTGCAAGTCAAGTCAAGCAAGGATGTGCGACAAGTATCGAGCTAGATGTGGTGTGTGTGCGGTCATATGCATAGGTATATATGTGTATTAAATTGTTGGTGATGTCTAATTCATTTTTAATCTTTAGAATGAATACGAGAAACGGAATGGATACGAATGGCAATGGTGGTCCCTCTCATGTGGAGGAAGATGAGATGACTACCAAGATTGAGACCGATTTAGAAAACTATGTTTCGGTTTTCTCATGAAGGGTTAAACAAATATTCAAAGAGTCGGTTTCGGAACAAATTGTCGATATGATTCAAGAATGAATGACCAATGCCGTCAAAGAAGAAGTTGAAAGGAGGTTTCCTAGACCTCAAAATAGGGGCGAGTTGGAGTTTAGCTATAAGAACTTCTTGGCGATGTTGAAGGTTGTTTTCGCACGACCGAGTGCCCACCCGAGAAAAAGACTAGGCTTGCTACTAGTTTGTTGAGGGGCCATGCTAAAGATTGGCTCGATGGTAAAATTGATATGGTGGGTGATGCGGCCTTTGTGGGGTTGTCTTGGGCGGAGTTCAAGAAGGAGTTTTTCCTCGAATATCGTACGCAAGCGGATCTTTCCAAATTGTGCAACGACTTAAGGAACATGCATCAAGGGTCTTTGGACCTAAACACTCTCAAAACCAACTTTCTTGCCAAAGCGCGTTTTTGCCCCGAGTATGTGGGTAACGATCAATTATTAATGGAAGACTTTCATGCGACCCTTAGAGATGATTTGAAGGGTAAAATTAGTATTGGTCATGTTGAGACATTTGCAAAGCTTTTGGCGGTGGCGAAGGGGTTTGAAGCACAAGCTCCGAGTCCGGTTAGTTATGCGCCAAGTAAAAGAAAGTTTGAAGCTTCTAGTTTTTCGAACAAGAAGAGTAAGGGAGCAACCGAAAGTGTCGGAAGCGTGAAGAGGGGTGCTTCTAGTGGTCACATGGTCACATGTTTCAATTATGGGCAAAAGGGTCACTACTCCCGTGAATGCCCAAAACCGTCTACTAATACAATCATGTGTTTTAATTGTCAAAAAGAAGGGCACCGGAAGTCGGAGTGCCCCGATCTCCGAATTGATCAAGTTAAGACAATAGAGAAGGCGGCGGGGTTGGCAAGGGGGCGTAATTATTTGATGACCAATGACGAAGCTAAGCAATCCAATGAAGTCGTCTCAGGTACTTTCATGGTTAACTCTAATCCGGCGAGGATTCTATTTGATAGCGGTGCAAATTTGTCGTTTGTGTCTCCAAAATTTGTGCCTAAACTTAATAAACCGTTAGCTAAGTTAAGTCATCCAGTAGAAGTTGAAATAGCGGATGGCAAGACGGTGCTAGTGGTTGATGTGTGTAAAAATTGTAATGTTGTGTTTGGTGCCGAAAACTTTAAAATTGACCTCATCCCGATGACGTTTGGTGATTTTGATATCGTGGTTGGTATAGATTGGCTCGATCGTAATAGAGCCGATATCGCATGCCATAAAAAATCTATTGGTGTGAAGACCCCTAGTGGGGGAGAGTTAATTATTCATGGAGATAAGCGTAGAAGACTTGTGCCGATATGCACTTTTGCACGGGCACGTCGTTTCCTTGTTAGTGGTGGCATGGCTTTTCTTGCCCATGTTGTTGATAATCGTGATGAGCCACCACCTATTCGTGAAATTCTGGTGGTAAGTGAATTTGAAGACGTTTTTCCGGATGAGCTACCGGGTGTTCCGGCGGAAAGACAAGTTGAATTTCGCATTGAGTTGGTTCCGGGAGCTACTCTCATTGCTAAAACTCCTTATCGTTTGGCACCGATGGAAATGCAAGAATTGTTAAATCAAACCCAAGAGCTACTTGAGAAGAGTTTTATTCGACCGAGTGCTTCGCCTTGGGGCGCTTCGGTTTTATTTGTAGCGACCCGACCAAATCATGTTTGACGGCGCCGACTACTTAGGTCTCGTTACGTGGTCATAAGTCTTTAACATGACGTTTGACCAAAATATGTCGCATTCATTTCATAAGTAAAAGGATGTTTCAAGTTTACAAAAGTAGTTCAAAGACTAGTTACATTATAAAGTTTAACGTACGAATGAAACCTATGCGACACAATTTAAAAGTTGTCAAAAGACGCTCCAACTATGCATGTATACTCGACATCCAAACAAGTATCAAAAAGAGTGCGGAAGCATGTATCAAGTAGCGTTCAAGGACCTGAGAAAACATATAGAAAACTGTCAACGAAAACGTTGGTGAAATCATAGGTGTTTTAGTAAACGTTGCATTTGAACCACAAGATTTAATATAATATGATTATCAAAATCATTTGCATTCCAAAGTTGTTATTTGTTTCGCAGGCACCCAATTATCAAACTTAACTGTTTTGCACCCTTTGCGTAGTGTTAGGACATACACTAGACCCGAAAATATATTTCATCCGCTAACGGTAGCGAACCGTCTGAATGAGGCTCGTCAAGCCCATGTGATCACATAATATAAGTTCACGTTTACACCCTGCAAGTGTAACTAATGATAATTGAATTGAGAATTTTTGTTCAAACCCGTATGTGGAATGTTCGTTTTCGTACTTGTGTTCAAAGTGTAAAAGCATGATACGTATATGTTTCTCATCCCATAGTTTAAAGCATAAAAGTTGTTTGAAAGATGGGACTATGATCTCACCTTGAGTGCACGTATGAAAAGTACTTCACAAAGTAACGTGTGCAAAGGATAATGCTAGTCTTGACCTAAACAAATAGGTCGTATCAATAACGGTAAACACGATAGGTCAAAGATGTTCAATTAGTCCTATGGCTCGTTACGACTCGATTATGTAGCATGTGAATCAATTTGTCAAGTTTCATGCAAGATACAAGTATAGAAACAAGCTAGGAAGGTTGCATAATCATTTGGTTAAGTTTGACAAAAAGTCAAACTTTGGCCGGTCAAAGTCAACGAAAAATTCAACACGTTCGGGTCGGGTCTCGAACTATTTTTCTGAGGTTTTTATTCATATATAAGTATGTTAGAACAAGTCTCATGTAAATTGGAGGTCCATAGCGTGCCAAACATTTTTCTTATTTTGACCAAGGAGGTCAGAACCTGGACACGCCTTATGTCGCGCCGCGACATAGGCTGGCCGCGCCGCGGCACATAACGTGTGCTGGTGCCTGGTTAGTTTCAATTGTTCAAGTCTTTTTTCGAACTTCGATCAAACACAAATCACAAACCGTAAACACTTATGACACGCATTTTATATCGTTGGAAAGCTAATTTGACAAAGAACACAACTAAACACATTTCATCAACCAAAAACATCATTGCAATAACCGACTTTCCAACATTTAATGCTCAATTAATACTCAAGTTCATAAATGCACAAAATAGGATTCGGGAATTAAATGCATACATATGACACGCCGTTTTATAGGTAATCAAGCATACAATCTAACTAACCACTTACCAACGACAATTCATGGCATTCAACACATTAAATGTTCACATTCAATTCTATCAAACCCTAACCAACAACATCAAAATCACTAATCATGTTTATGAAGTTTTCTAAAATAACCTACACATCAAATTGAAGCTAGTGATGTTAGGAACACATTTAATACATGCATTTATAACATTTAACATCATCCACACAACCAAATCACCAAATCAAACACACCAAAGTTTATGTTCATGCTAGTTACTTCAAATAACAAAATAGAACATATAAATCATATATTCATGTTAGACTTGAGCCATAGACACTAATTAACAACTTTATAAGTTAAAAACATCAAGAACACAAAATCTAGTGATTTTAGAAAGTTACCCAAACTTGATGAAATCGGTATGGAATCGAAGAGGAAGTTGCAAGGATTCCAAATATGTAATTTGTTTTGTAAGACACCCGCTAGCTTGGATTTAGATGATGATTCTTTGAAATGAGTAATTGAAAGAAAATGGAGAAGTAGTGAAAGAAAAGGAAAATGAAAATGAAAAAGAAAGGAGGTGGGGTTGACTAGTCAAATGCTAGTCACCTCTTTGGCTCTTTGGCGAAACTAGTCCCTCGAGTTCGGTTGCGGGTGCGTGAATTACCTAAACGAGATATTTTTAAAATGCGTATCAACGGGAGATGTTATAAACATATAACGGAATTTAAATATTTAAATGAAAAAGTAAACGGAAAAAGGCGAGATGTTACATTACCTACTCCTTAAAAGAAATTTCGTCCCGAAATTTAAGTGGGCGTAGTAGTCGTTGTTTCTTCCTCGGAATTTTACGTTTTCGAAATCGGGAATAAGTGAGGGTATTTCTTTTGCATCTGATCTTGCCTTTCCCAAGTAAACTCGGGTCCTCTGTTGGCATTCCAACGAACCTTGACAATCGGGATTCGGCTTTGTTTCAATGTCTTGACGGAGGTGTCCACAATTTCAATCGGTTCTTCTACAAAATGAAGTTTGTCATCAATAGTAAGTTCCTCGAGAGGGATGACGATATCGGGTTCGGCAAGACACTTTTTCAAGTTAGATACATGGAAGGTAGGATGAACGGAGCTCAATTGGGGCGGAAGATCTAAACGATAAGCAACGGTTCCAATACGCTCCAAGATTTCGAAAGGACCAATATACCGCGGATTTAATTTCCCATGTTTTCCAAAATGAATGACACCTTTCCAAGGTGCGACTTTTAACATGACGCGGTCACCGACTTGAAATTCAAGGTCGTTGCGTCTTTTGTCGGTATAGCACTTTTGACGACTCCGGGCCGTCCGAAGCCTATCTCGGATTTGAACGATCTTCTCGGTGGTTCCATGAATGAGTTCGGGTCCGGTGATTTGTACGTCGCCTACTTCGACCCAACAAAGAGGAGAACGGCATTTTCGGCCATATAACGCTTCGAATGGGGCGGCTTTTATACTCGCGTGATAACTATTGTTGTAGGAGAATTCGGCGAGAGGTAAGTGCTTGTCCCAAGCTTTTCCAAAATCAACAACGCAAGCCCGTAACATGTCCTTCAAGGTTTGAATTATGCGTTCGCTTTGCCCATCGGTTTGAGGATGATATGTGGTGCTCATGTCTAAATGCGTTCCCAACGCTTCTTGCAAGGTACGCCAAAATCTAGAAACAAAACGGCCATCTCGGTCGGAGATAATCGATAAAGGTACACCGTGTCGGGCTACGATCTCCTTGATGTAAAGTTGTGCAAGTTTCTCCATTTTGTCGGTCTCCTTCATGGCTAGAAAGTGTGCGGATTTGGTGAGACGGTCAACAATAACCCAAATGGTATCATAACCGCCCGTCGTTTTTGGTAGTTTGGTGATAAAATCCATCTTTATCCTTTCCCACTTCCATTGTTAGATCCCGGGTTGTTGAAGTAGTCCGGACGGTCTTTGGTGTTCGGCTTTGACTTTGGAACATGTCAAACACTTGGAAACATAAGTAGCTACGTCCCTTTTGATGTTCGGCCACCAATATTGTTGTTTAAGGTCGTGGTACATCTTATTGGCACCGGGGTGAATCGAGTATCGTGACTTATGGGCTTCATCTAAAATAAGACTTCGTAGGTCCCCATAACTAGGCACCCAAATCCTTCCGGCGAAATATCGGAGTCCGGTTTCCTTAGTTTCGAATCGAGAGATGAGAATGTTCAAGAGCTCGTGTGAAACGTTTTCATCCTTGAGAGCTTCATCTTGGGCTACCCGAATTTGGCTATTAAGGTTTGTGTGGATGGTGATGTTTAAGGCTCGGACACGAAGAGGCACCGCTCTTTCTTTTCGACTTAAGGCATCGGCTACTACATTTGCCTTTCCGGGATGGTAACGAAACTCGCAATCATAATCGTTTAAGGTTTCAATCCACCTTCGTTGTCTCATGTTTAGTTGCTTTTGATCGAAGATGTGTTGGAGACTTTTGTGATCGGTAAAGATTGTACTCTTGGTTCCATAAAGATAGTGTCTCCACATTTTAAGTGCAAAGACAACGGCTCCGAGTTAGAGATCATGTGTCGTGTAGTTTCGTTCATGAATTTTGAGTTGTCGAGAAGCATAAGAAATGACTTTAGTTCGTTGCATCAACACACACCCAAAACCATGTTTCGAGGCGTCGCAATACACAACAAAATCATCGTTGCCCTCGAGAAGTGACAAAATAGGAGCGGTGGTTAGCTTCGTTTTCAAGATTTGAAATGCGGATTCTTGTTCGGTTGCCCAAACGAATTTTCTTCCCTTATGAGTTAACGCAGTTAGAGGACGAGCGACCAAAGAGAAATCTTTGATGAATCTACGATAGTATCCGGCGAGACCCAAGAATTGACGAATGTGAGTAGGAGTTGTAGGAGTCTCCCATTTACTAATGGCTTTGATTTTTGATGGATCGACTTTAATACCTTGGTCACTTACAACATGACCAGGAAATTGAATTTCCTTCAACCAAAATTCACACTTGGAGAATTTGGCATAGAGTCGTTCTTGTCTTAAAAGTTCAAGCACAAGTCGGAAGTGTTCCTCGTGTTCTTCTTTGCTTTTAGAATAAACCAAAATATCATCGATGAACACGATAACGAATTTGTCAAGATACGGTTTGCACACGCGGTTCATAAGATCCATGAACACCGCCAGTGCGTTAGTGAGACCAAATGGCATGACAAGGAATTCATAACTACCATAACGAGTTCGGAAAGCGATTTTGGAGACATCTTCCCCCTTAACCCTTAATTGATGATAACCCGAGCGGAGATCGATTTTTGAATATACACAAGACCCTTGTAGTTGATCAAAGAGGTCATCAATGCGAGGAAGAGGATATCGGTTCTTAACCGTCAATTTATTTAGTTCACGATAATCAATGCACATTCGTAGGGATCCGTCTTTCTTTTTAACAAACAAAATCGGAGCGCCCCAAGGTGAATGGCTAGGTTGGATAAAACTACTATCAAGTAGTTCTTGGATTTGACTTTGCAATTCTTGCATTTCGGATGGAGAGAGTCTATATGGTGCACGTGCTACGGGTGTGGCTCCCGGAATAAGATCGATTTGGAATTCAACTGGTCGATGAGGTGGAAGACCCGGCAATTCGTCGAGAAATACATCGGAATAGTCACTAACAATTGGCACATCATCGATGTGCTTCTCATCGGACTCGACTTTCTTAACGTGAGCAAGGATCGCAAAACAACCCTTACGGAGTAGTTTTCTAACTTTAATGCATGAAACGAGGTTGAGTCCGGTGCAACTCTTATCGCCATAGACGATCAAAGGTTCACCATTCTCGATAGAAATTCGGATTGCGTTAAGATCACAAAGGATGTGAGATTTCGTTTTGGCTAGCCAATTCATACCGATTATTACATATAAGCTTCCTAGTTCCATGGGTATCAAGTCAATTTCAAACTCATTACCCAAAATGTTTAACGTACACCCCCGGTAATATGTGTCGGCACTCAATAGTTTCCCGTTGGCCACTTCAATGGTATAAGTGGTATCTAGTGGAAGTGGTGGAGTGCTAAAAGAATGAGTCAAAGTCTTGGATACAAAACTCTTATCGGCACCCGAATCGAATAAACAAGTAACATAAGTGTTGTTGAGGAGAAACGTACCCGTGACTAATTCATTGTCATCTCGGGCTTCCTCGGTGTTGATGTTGAAAGCTCGTCGTGTGTTGGTGTTGGCTTTCTTCTTCGGACATGCATTTCTAAAATGACCCGTTTGGCCACATTCATAACAAGTACCCGGTTTTGGTGCATTGGGCACCTTTTAAGCGACGGGGGCGGCACTTCTACAATCGTTGGCCACATGACCACCCCTTTGGCACCGGTGGCAAAATAGATTACTACATTCACCATAGTGGTGTTTGTGACATTTGTTGCAAAAGGGTTTATTTCCGCCATAACTTTTCTTGGCGTCGGAGGTGAAAGGCTTTTTGGTGAAGTTGTTGTTGTAGTTGTTGCTTGATTGGGGGGCTTCCCATTTTCTTTTGTTGCCGCCCGATTTATCCTCGGCCTTAGGTGCCGGAACTACGATTTCGTCAACCGTTTCGATCAATTGGCGGGCCATGTTTAAGGCTTGTTGTAGGTTAGCGGGTTTGGATGACATCACTCCTTGTTTGATGCTCTTTGGAAGACCATCCATGTAGAGTTCAACCCTTTGAGATTCGGGGTTCACGAGGTTGGGACACATCAAGGATAGCTCGGCGAATCATTGATTGTAGGACTTGAGATCGTTTCTGATCGCCTTTAAAGTTCTTAGCTCTTGCTCGAGCTTTCGGGTTTCTTCACGAGGGAAAAACTCGACGATCAACCTTTCCCTTAAATCGGCCCAAGAGAGGGCGTGAGCTTCGTCGGTACCCACCGATTGTACATACGTGTTCCACCACGTGAGGGCGATACCGGCAAAGGTGTGGGTGGAATATTTGACTTTATCTTGGTCCCGACAACCGCTTATGCTAAAAATGGCTTTCGTTTGTTCGAACCATCGAGTGAGTACAACCGGTCCCCCGGTTCTATCAAAAGAGTGAGGTTTGCACCCCATGAAGGCTTTGTAGGAGCACCCTTCGCTTGAGTTACCGGCTCCATTGTTGTTGTTGTTATTCTTATTGTTGTTGTTGGAGGAGTGACCGGCCATGGCCGCCTCTACGGCGGTGGCTACCATTCGTTGTAGAGCTTGTTCAGGAGTCTCATGGCGTGGCACACGACGAGAAGGCATTGTCCCTTCAAAACACAAGAATACCGTTGATTAGTATTTTCAATAATACTAATCATGATATGGAATAAGGATAGAGAGAAATTTTCCTTGACTCGCGTTAAATTCTTTATGTCATAATGTCAGAATGTTCATATGAGTCACCGTAATATAATCCCGGAAATTATATTACCCTAATTCATATGTGCATTCGACACTATTTCATATAGTCAAGGTGGCGCGTCAATTAAATCAAGTAACGTGAGATTAAGATTGAATAAGAATTAGATATGATAGAAGAGTTCGAGTATAAATGCACAAGTAGTCAAGTAATTCCTACTTCAAGTCTATATGCCGGTTGTAGTCTAGACTCACTAATGCACCCTATGACTCGGGGTTGACACCAATGAACTCTAAATCCCTACAACCAACGCTCTGATACCATCTGTAGCGACCCGACCAAATCATGTTTGACGGCGCCGACTACTTAGGTCCCGTTACGTGGTCATAAGTCTTTAACATGACGTTTGACCAAAATATGTCGCATTCATTTCTTAAGTAAAAGGATGTTTCAAGTTTACAAAAGTAGTTCAAAGACTAGTTACATTACAAAGTTTAACGTACGAATGAAACCTATGCGACACAATTTAAAAGTTGTCAAAAGACGCTCCAACTATGCATGTATACTCGACATCCAAGCAAGTATCAAAAAGAGTGCGGAAGCATGTATCAAGTAGCGTTCAAGGACCTGAGAAAACATATAGAAAACTGTCAACGAAAACGTTGGTGAAATCATAGGTGTTTTAGTAAACGTTGCATTTGAACCACAAGATTTAATATAATATGATTATCAAAATCATTTGCATTCCAAAGTTGTTATTTTTTTCGCGGGCACCTAATTATCAAACTTAACTGTTTTGCACCCTTTGCGTAGTGTTAGAACATACACTAGACCCGAAAATATATTTCATCCGCTAACGGTAGCGAACCGTCCGTATGAGGCTCGTCAAGCCCATGTGATCACATAATATAAGTTCACGTTTACACCCTGCAAGTGTAACTAATGATAATTGAATTGAGGATTTTTGTTCAAACTCGTACGTGGAATGTTCGTTTTCGTACTTGTGCTCAAAGTGTAAAAGCATGATACGTATATGTTTCTCATCCCATAGTTTAAAACATAAAAGTTGTTTGAAAGATGGGACTATGATCTCACCTTGAGTGCACGTATGAAAAGTACTTCACAAAGTAACGTGTGCAAAGGATAATGCTAGTCTTGACCTAAACAAATAGGTCGTATCAATAACGGTAAACACGATAGGTCAAAGATGTTCAATTAGTCCTATGGCTCGTTACGACTCGATTATGTAGCATGTGAATCAATTTGTCAAGTTTCATGCAAGATACAAGTATAGAAACAAGCTAGGAAGGTTGCATAATCATTTGGTTAAGTTTGACAAAAAGTCAAACTTTGGTCGGTCAAAGTCAACGAAAAAGAACACGTTCGGGTCGGGTCCCGAATTATTTTTCTGAGGTTTTTATTCATATATAAGCATGTTAGAACAAGTCTCATGTGAATCGGAGGTCCATAGCGTGCCAAACATTTTTCTTATTTTGACCAAGGAGGTCAGAACCTGGACATGCCTTATGTCGCGCCGCGACATAGGCTGGCCGCGCCGCGGCACATAACGTGTGCTGGTGCCTGGTTAGTTTCAATTGTTCAAGTCTTTTTCTGAACTTCGATCAAACACAAATCACAAACCGTAAACACTTATGACACGCATTTTATATCGTTGGAAAGCTAATTTGACAAAGAACACAACTAAACACATTTCATCAACCAAAAACATCATTGCAATAACCGACTTTCCAACATTTAATGCTCAATTAATACTCAAGTTCATAAATGCACAAAATAGGATTCGGGAATTAAATGCATACATATGACACGCCGTTTCGTAGGTAATCAAGCATACAATCTAACTAACCACTTACCAACCACAATTCATGGCATTCAATACATTAAATGTTAATATTCAATTCTATCAAACCCTAACCAACAACAACAAAATCACTAATCATGTTTATGAAGTTTTCTAAAACAACCTACACATCAAATTGAAGCTAGTGATGTTAGGAACACATTTAATACATGCATTTATAACATTTAACATCATCCACACAACCAAATCACCAAATCAAATACACCAAAGTTTATGTTCATGCTAGTTACTTCAAATAACAAAATCGAACATATAAATCATATATTCATGTTAGAATTGAGCCATAGACACTAATTAACAACTTTATAAGTTAAAAACATCAAGAACACAATATCTAGTGATTTTAGAAAGTTACCCAAACTTGATGAAATTGGTATGGAATCGAAGAGGAAGTTGCAAGGATTCCAAATATGTAATTTATTTTGCAAGACACCCGCTAGCTTGGATTTAGATGATGATTCTTTGAAATGGATAATTGAAAGAAAATGGAGAAGTAGTGAAATAAAAGGAAAATGAAAATGAAAAAGAAAGGAGGTGGGGTTGACTAGTCAAATGCTAGTCACCTCTTTGGCTCTTTAGCGAAACTAGTCCCTCGAGTTCGGTTGCGGGTGCGTGAATTACCTAAACGAGATATTTTTAAAACGCGTATCAACGGGAGATGTTATAAACATATAACGGAATTTAAATAGTTAAACGGAAAAGTAAACGGAAAAAGGCGAGATGTTACATTATTCGTAAAGAAGAAGGATGGTAGTATGCGTATGTGCATTGATTATCGGGAGTTGAATAAAGTGACGATCAAGAATCGTTATCCATTGCCTAGGATTGACAATTTGTTTGACCAACTCCAAGGTGCGACGTATTTCTCTAAAATTGACCTACGGTCCGGCTATCACCAAATGCGGGTCCGTGAGGAAGATATTGAGAAAACGGCTTTTCGAACGCGTTACGGGCATTTTGAGTTTGTGGTTATGCCTTTTGGTCTTACGAATGCACCGGCGGCATTCATGGATCTTATGAACCGAGTGTGCCAACCTATGTTGGACAAGTCGGTGATTGTGTTCATTGACGACATACTAGTCTACTCGAAATGTATGAACGAACATGAACATCATTTGCGTGAAGTATTGAAGACGTTACGAAAGGAGAAGTTGTATGCTAAGTTCTCCAAGTGTGAATTTTGGCTAAGGAAGGTTCAATTCCTTGGCCACATTGTGAATAAAGACGGTATTCAAGTAGACCCGGGGAAGATAGAGACGGTGAAGAGTTGGAGACAACCGGCTACGCCTACGGAGGTCCGAAGTTTTCTCGGATTGGCCGGTTATTATCGTCGGTTTATCCAAGATTTTTCTAAGATTGCTTCTTCTTTGACGAAATTGACCAGGAAGAACGCGAGATTTATTTGGGAAAACGAGCAAGAAATTGCTTTTCAATTGTTAAAAGAGAAGTTGCGTCAAGCTCCGGTGTTGGTATTGCCGGAAGGTGTGGAAGACATGACAGTTTATTGTGATGCTTCGCTAAATGGGCTCGGGTGTGTTCTAATGCAAAGAGGTAAAGTCATCGCTTATGCCTCTCGACAATTAAAGGAACACGAAACGAGATATCTGACTCATGATCTTGAGTTAGCGGCGGTTGTGCATGCGTTGAAAATTTGGCGCCATTACTTGTATGGTGTCAAGAGTACGATTTATTTGGATCATAAGAGTTTGAAACATCTCTTTAACCAACGAGATTTGAATTATCGTCAACGTAGGTGGATGGATGTGGTAAAAGATTATGATTGTGAAATACTTTATCATCCGGGCAAGGGGAATGTGGTCGCGGATGCTTTAAGTCGAAAGAGTCATCACCCGGCGTTACGATTGGGATTGTTACGTATGATTATTACTAACGATTTTCTTGAAAAACTTGGTGTGATTCAAATAGAGGCTTACGTTCACAACAAGCATGCGAAATGAATTGTGGGGCAATCAGAATTAATTACGATGGGTTCGAGTGGTTTGTTGTCTTTTCAAGAAAGAGTGTGGGTGCCTAAGATGGGTGATTTCTGAAAGGTGCTTCTTGATGAGGAGCACAAGTCTAAGTATTCCATACATCCGGGTACGACGAAGATGTACCATGATTTGAGGAAAGATTATTGGTGGCCGGGCATGAAACGCGACGTTGTTAAGTATGTTGAGCAATGCGTCACGTGTTTTCAAGTTAAAGCCGAACACCAAAAGCCGTATGGTAAGTTGCAACCGCTAGAAATTCCGATGTGGAAGTGGGAGCATATTACCATGGATTTTATTACCAAGTTGCCGAAAACGGCAAGAACCCAATTTGACACTATTTGGGTGATTGTCGATAGATTAACGAAGAGTGCATTATTTCTTCCTATTAAAGAAGCAATTACATCGGAGGCACTCGCGAAGATGTTCATTAAGGAGGTGATATCGAGACACGACATTCCCGCGTCTATTGTTTCGGATCGGGACACGCGTTTTACTTCTCGATTTTGGAAGAAGTTTCATGAAGATATGGGTACGAGGGTGAATATGAGTACGGTGTATCATCCTCAAACGGACGGTCAAACCGAACGTACGAATCAAACGTTGGAAGATATGTTACGTGCGTGCATTATTGATTTTGGTGGTAATTGGGATGAACACTTGCCTTTGGTGGAATTCTCGTACAATAATAGTTTTCACTCTAGTATTGGAATGCCACCATATGAGATGTTATACGGAAGAAGGTGTCAAACTCCGATTTGTTGGGGTGAAGTGGGACAAAGGGAAGTTGGGAGCACCGACTTGGTATTGGAGACGAATAGTAAAATCGATATGATTCGGGCTAGTTTGAAAGCGGCGCAAGATAGACAAAAATCTTATGTCGATAAACGTAGGCGACCGATTGAGTTTCAAGAGGGTGACATGGTGATGCTTAAGGTTTCGCCGTGGAAGGGTATTATTCGGTTTCGAAAACGGGGAAAGTTAGCTCATCGGTTTATTGGGCCGTTTAAGATTTTAGCTCGTGTTGGTTAAGTTGCCTATCGTTTGGAATTACCCGAAGAGCTTGCGGGGATCCATAATACATTTCATGTTTCCCATCTCCGTAAGTGTCTTGCGGATGATTCCTCATGGATGCCATTAGACTAAATTGAGCTAAACAACAAGTTAGAATATGTTGAAGAGCCGATTGCTATACTTGATGAGAAAGTGAAAATGTTGCGTAACAAGGAGGTGAGGACCTTTAAGGTTCAATGGCTTCGTAGTAAAGGTTCCGAGTTTACATGGGAGCCCGAAGAATTTGTGTTGGTTTATCTTCCCTCTTGTCATAAGGCTTGGATCGCGAGGACGCGCTCCGATGTAAGTGGGGGAGAGTTGTAAGACCCGAATATTTTTCCTTGTACATATGTGTAATTAAGTTACTTGTATAGCGGAGGTTTCGTTGTATACTTTAAAAGGGAAAAGGATTCTGGCCAGGCCATCTGCGCGCCGCGCGGGCCAGTGGCGCATCGCGCCAAAAGCTGCTGACAGCTCATCTTCCTTTTTAATTAATTATGGGTGAGGGCTTTTTGGTAATTACACTTGGGATCCGACTTTAAGGCTTGGGATCAGTTGTTGGAGCCTCATTTACTCCATCTTCAACAACCCTTATCACTCCCAATTTATTCTAGAGAGAGAGTAAGGTCCTAGTGTGAGAAAGCTCAAAATAAGGAAGAAGAAGCTTGAATCAGGTCTAAGTGCAAGCTTTAAAGTTGTTCATCTTCCCTCTAGCTACGTTTTGGTGGTAGTGGTATGCTCTAATCTGGATTTCTTGGTTTTATTTTGATTAAGGGTTAGGGTTTGGGGTAGATGATGAACTTAAAACCCATTTGTGGGTGAATTGGGGGTTTTGGGTGAAATTGGGCCGAGTAGACTCAAAGATGACTAACTAGGGCTTTCAAAGTGTTAAATTGATGTTTATGAACTTAAATTAGTTAGTATATCACTAGCTCACTTGTGTTGTTAGTTAAAATTGGTTCTAGGGTTATGGTTGACTTGAAATGGGTCAAATGGGTGGGTTTGACCTAGCAGGATAAATTGAGTATGAAAACACCCTAGTTATGTGTTGATGGAAGTCTTAGAACCTTAATCACTAGCTTTTAGTGATTAGTTGGGAGTCTTGACCTTTAATGTGTGATTCTAGTGCAAATGGGTCATAAATGCACTAGTAAGGTTAGTTGGTGGGAAGTCCAACTTATTATGTGAATTAATTGGGAATTAATTGTGTTAGGTGACTCGCTTTGAAGTTTACTAGTTATTGTTGGAAATCTCGCAAAGTCAACAAGGTGAGTGGAATGATTAATCATACATGTGTGTATATAATGTATTTACTTGTTCGAGATTCGATGTGGGTTTAAGTTCAGGCGATCGATACCACATCGGGTCAATATATGATATGGGTTTAAGTTCGGGCGTTCGATGCCATGTCATGTATGTGTGTGGGCGTGTATAGTGGGTTTAAAGTTCAGGCGTTCGATACCACATTACACGTGACGGGTGGGTTTAAAGTTCAGGCGATCGATACCACTCTGGGGTTAGTGTTATAATTCGTTGTACGCTAATGGTTGTTGGGAACACCGATGGGAAATTCGAAGTACCATTCCTTTGTACTATTGGTTAACCATGGTTATGTGTTTGTAGTGTGGCACTTTATATCATTCGAGTTATATATGCTATTGTTTGTGCTAGCTTGTGGTCTTGAAGATGTAGCGTTATACCTTGCGTTGGTATATCTTTTAAATTGCTAGCGTGTATGAGGTAATTGTGTATGTGATTTTAAGTAAGTAGGTTATATATATATGTGTATAATTATTGCATTCACTAAGCGTTAGCTTACCCTCTCGTTGTTCACCTTTTTAGGATCCGGCTTGGATAAGGGCAAAGGTATTCGCTTGGATTAGAGGCTCTCGAGGGTTTTAGCTTTTTGGAAGTTCGACCAAGATTTGGGTAGTTTAACCCCAAACACCATGCTCTAGTGATGTTTGGCAATTAAACTTTTTGTGGTCGAAACTCGTATTTCGTACTTAATGGTATTTTGGGCATGTGTGGGCCCCGCAATGTAAAACTCGTTTTATCATTGATTCGTGTTAGTTTTACTTATACTAATATGATGTAAAAAGCATTTGGTCTAAAAATGTCGGGAAGTGGTCAAACATTTTTGTGTTTTTGACTTTCGGAGACAGCAGCCTGTCCAGGGCTTTTTGCGCGCCGCGCAGAAACTTGGCGCGCCGCGCCACCTGCTGAACAACAAATTTTTTTTTTTTTGGTATTTTTAAGCGGGTTCGAACGTGGTTCGGTTTGGGATGTTACATGTTAGGTCTAACAAACTTCACTCAACGAATGAGTGCTTATTACTTCGTAACTAGACACTTGTAACATCCTGTTTTCCCAGTTAGTTGGGACGCCGTCCAACAGACTATGGGACGCCGTCCAGATGAACTGACGGGCAGCTGTTTGGTTTTTAGATATTTTAGAAGGGTATTTTGGTATTTTCACAATGGAACGAGTTTGGGGCCATTAGATCAGTTTTGGAGTGTGTCATTACTCCACTTTCAACAACCTCAACCCTACCACTTCAAGTTTAGAGAGAGAGAGAGAGATTTCTAGTGTGATAAAACTCAAGCAAAGGAAGAAGAAGCTAGTTTCGGGTCTTACCTCGAGTAGTAAAGTTGTTCATCTAGTCGCTAGCTACGTGGTGATAGTAGTGGTAAGTCCTAATCTTCATTTTCTTACTTAATTAGTGTTAAGGGGTTAGGGTTTGGGTTAATGTTGAACATAAAACCCATAATTGGTGATTTTGGGGGTTTGTGGGTAAGATTGAGTCATGAGGACTCAAGAACAACCAACCTAGGGTTTCAAAGTAAGAAATGGTGTTAATGAGTCTAATGGTTAGTTAATCACTAGCTCACTTGTGTTGTTAGTAAAATGTGTTTCTAGGGTTCATGGTTGACTTGAAATGGGTCAAATGGGTAGGGTTTACCTAGCGGGATTAATTTGGTATGAAACACCCTAGATATGCGTTGATGGAAGTCTTAGAGCCTAAATCACTAGCTTCGAGTGATTTGTGGTGAATCTTGACCTCTATTATATGATTCTAGTGCAAATGGGTCATAAGTACCCCTTTGGGTCATAAATGCACTAGTGAGGCTAGATGGTGGTTAGCCCAACTTGTTATGTGAATTAATTGGGAATTAATTGTGCTAGGTGACTCGCCTTGAAGGTTACACGTTTTTATTGGAAATCTCGCCAAGTCGACAAGGTGAGTGGAATGATTATACATGTGTGTATATAATGTATCTATTTGTAGGGCGGGGAAGGAGCCGGGGTATATGTTGTCTATACCACCAAGAGTTAGTGATATATTTCGTTGTACACTAACGATGGATATTTCGTTGTCCAAATCGCCCAAGAGTTAGTGATATATTTCGTTGTACACTAACGATTGCTTGAACGGATATTTCGTTGTCCGTGTCGCCTAGGGGTTAGTGATATATTTCTTTGTACACTAACGGTTGTTATGAACACCGATGGAAAATTCGAAGTACCATTCCCATGTATTATTGGTCAACCATAATTACGCGTTGTAGTGTAGTATATTATATTATTCGGGTTATATATATGCTATTGTTGTGCTAGCTCGTGATCTTGAAGGGTTTAAAGTTATACTTGCGATGGTATGCTATGTAAATTGCTAGCGTGTATGAGGTATTTGTGTAAGTGTATGCAAGTAGATATATTATATATGTATGTGTATAATTATTGCATTCACTAAGCGTTAGCTTACCCCCTCGTTGTTTACCTTTTTAGGATCCGGCTTGGATAAGGGCAAAGGTATTCGCACGGATTAGTGGCTTTCGGGGGTTTTAGCTTTTTGGAAGTTCGGCCAATATTTGGGTAGTTTAACCCCAAACACCATCTAGTGACGTTTGGCAATTAAACTTTTTGTGGTCGAAACTCGTATTTCGTACTTAATGGTATTTTGGGCATATGTGGGTCCCACGATGTAAAACTAGTTTTTATTGTGGAAATCCATTAGTTTTACTTATATTGTTATGTTGTGATAAATTGCTTCGTTGGAAAGTGTCGGGAAGCGGGTTTTTCGTTCACGTGTAAAAGAAAACTAAGCAGTCTCCGTTATTACAATTGGGCGCCGTCCTAAAGTGTTGGACGCCGTCCAAGTCTTAAGTACTGGACGCAGTCCAGGAATCTGGACGTCGTCCAGATGTACAGGTTCAAATTTTTTTTTTGGGTCGTGATTTTGGTATAACGAGGGTTGGGTCGTTACAAGTGGTATCAGAGCATGGTCTAAGGGATTTAGGTGACTTGAGATAGGCGTCTAGACTTAGACTTTTGTGTTATTGAATTATATGCGAGACTTGTAGGACTACGGGTCGGTGCGGGTTTTGATTAGTTCTTAGATGCATAGGCGGACTAACTATGCTATACTATGATGTTACTAATCATGTGTTATTGTTTGAACATCGAGCAAGATGGTTGTGATACGTTTGAGCATGACACGGCATGTGAGCGTAATTGTGAGTCGCAACCACTATTACGGTTGCAAGTCAAGTCAAGCAAGGATGTGCGACAAGTATGGAGCTAGATGTGGTGTGTGTGCGGGGTCATATGCATTGGTATATATGTGTATTAATTTGTTGGTGATGTCTAATCCATTTTTAATCTTTAGAATGAAGACGAGAAACGGAACGGATACGAATGGCAATGGTGGTCCCTCTCATGTGGAGGAAGATGAGATGACTACCAAGATTGAGGCCGCTTTAGAAAACTATGTTTCGGTTTTCTCACGAAGGGTTAAACAAATTCTCGAATAGTCGGTTTCGGAACAAATTGTCGATATGATCCAAGAACGAATGTCAAATGCCGTCAAAGATGAAGTTGAAAGGAGGTTTCTTAGACCTCAAAATGGGGGCGAGTTGGAGTTTAGTTATAAGAACTGCTTGGCGACTAAGCCTCCTCACTTTCACGTGGATCCCGACCCCATGAAAAGTGCGGCTTGGATCTCCGATGTTGAAGGTTGCTACTAGTTTGTTAAGGGGCCATGCTAAAGATTGGCTAGATGGTAAGATTGATATGGTGGGTGATGCGGCATTTGTAGGGTTATCTTGGGCGGAGTTCAAGAAGGAGTTTTTCCTTGAATATCGTACGCAAGCGGATCTTTCCAAATTGCGCAACGAGTTAAGGAACATGCGTCAAGGGTCTTTGGACCTAAACACTCTCAAAACCAATTTTCTCGTTAAAGCGCGTTTTTGCCCCGAGTATGTGGGGAATGATCAATTGTTAATGGAAGACTTTCATGCAACCCTTAGAGATGATTTGAAGGGTAAAATTAGTATTGGTCATTTTGAGACTTTTGCTAAGCTTTTGGCGGTAGCAAAGGGGTTTGAAGCGCAAGCTACAAGTCCGGTTAGTTATGTGCCAAGTAAAAGAAAGTTTGAAGCTTCTAGTTTTTCGAACAAAAAGAGTAGGGGAGCATCCGAAAGTGTTGGTAGTGTGAAGAAAGGTGCTTCTAATGTCCACGTGACCACATGCTACAATTGTGGGCAAAAAGGTCACTACTCTCGTTATTGTGCAAAACCGCGTGCTAATGTGGTCACATGTTTTAATTGTCAACAAGAAGGGCACCGAAAGTCGGAGTGCCCCGATCTCCGAAATGATCAAGTTAAGAGAATAGAGAAGGCGGCGGGGTCGGTTGGGGGCGTAATTATTTGATGACCAATGATGAAGCTAAGCAATCCAATGAAGTCGTCTCAGGTACTTTCATGGTTAACTCTAATCCGGCGAGGATTCTATTTGATAGCGGTGCAAGTTTATCGTTTGTGTCTCCATATTTTGTGCCTAAACTTAATAAACCATTAGCTAAGTTAAGTCGTCCGGTAGAAGTCGAAATAGCGGATGGCAAGACGGTGCTAGTGGTTGATGTGTGTAAAAATTGTAATGTTGTGTTTGGTGCCGAAAACTTTAAAATTGATCTCATCCCGATGACTTTGGGTGATTTTGATATCGTGGTTGGTATGGATTGGCTCGATCATAATAGAGCCGATATTGCATGCCATGAAAAATCTATTCGTGTGAAGACCCCAAGTGGGGGAGAGTTAATTATTCATGTCGATAAGCGTAGAAGACTTGTGCCGATATGCACTTTTGCACGGGCACGTCGTTTCCTTGTTACTGGTGGCATGGCTTTTCTTGCCCATGTTGTTGATACTCGTGATGAGCCACCACCCATTCGAGAGATTCCGGTGGTTAATGAATTCGAAGACGTTTTTCCGGACGAGTTACCGGGTGTTCCGGCGGAAAGACAAGTTGAATTTCGCATTGAGTTGGTTCCGGGAGCTACTCTCATTGCTAAAACTCCTTATCGTTTAGCGCCGACGGAAATGCAAGAATTGTTAAATTAAACCCAAGAGTTACTTGAGAAGGGTTTTATCCGACCGAGTGCTTCGCCATGGGGTGCTCCGGTCTTGTTCGTGAAAAAGAAAGATGGTAGTATGCGTATGTGCATTGATTATCGGGAGTTGAATAATGTGACGATCAAGAATCGTTATCCATTGCCTAGGATTGACGATTTGTTTGACAAACTCCAAGGTGCGACATATTTCTCTAAAATTGACCTACGGTCCGGCTATCATCAAATGCAGGTCCGTGAGGAAGATATCGAGAAAACGGCCTTTCGAACGCGTTACGGGCATTTTGAGTTTGTAGTTATGCCTTTTAGTCTTACGAATGCACCGGCGGCATTTATGGATCTTATGAAGCGAGTGTGCCAACCTATGTTGGACAAGTTGGTAATTGTGTTCATCGACGACATACTTGTCTATTCGAAGAGTATGAAGGAACATGAACATCATTTGCGTAGTGTGTTGAAAACGTTGCGGAAGGAGAAGTTGTATGCTAAGTTCTCGAAATGTGAATTTTGGCTAAGGGAAGTTCAATTCCTTGGCCATATTGTGAACAAGGATGGTATTCAAGTAGATCCGGGGAAGATAGAGACGGTGAAGAGTTGGGGACAACCGACTACGCCTACGGAAATCCGAAGTTTTCTCGGATTAGCCGGTTATTATCGTCGGTTTATCCAAGATTTTTCTAAGATTGCTTCTCCATTGACGAAATTGACGAGGAAGAACGCGA